>NC_056726.1:1455500196-1455554614 GCF_019279795.1 Protopterus annectens
TATTGCAATACAGGCTCAGACACTGGGACTGAATGTTTCCGATTCCACCTAAATGCTGCTTCTTGTGATTCCACAACATGATCTCAGCTCTCTCTGGGCATACACGTTTTACACCTCCAATCCAATCAAAACCTTTGGACATCTGGAACCTCACTATCTCCCCTTCTCATAATGGATTGAGTGGTTTGCTGCTATCTCCCCTTCTTGTAATGGATTGAGTGGTTTGCTGGTCTTATCATAATAGGACCTCTGGGATAAATGCTTCTTCAACAGATGGACTTTCACTGATCTGTTGTTCTGGACACATGGAACCAATAGATTACTGCTAATTGGCAGTGTGGTCCTGGTTTGTCTCGACAGAAGTCTCTGTGCAGGTGAACCAAGATGTTTATCATGAGGAAAATTTCTGAGATTCAAGAAAACATTGCTACTGTCTCATTTTGACTTCTCTAGTATCACTCGTGTCAGTTGCACTTACCCATAACAGTGGATGCTCGAATTCCTCACTGCTGCAGTAACTGCACGCTCCCACCTCCCCCCAGTGATGTATTAGGTTATCCTTTTTTGGTTATTTTAGGATAAGTAGGCTACTTATCTAATAGGCAAGAAAGTCCTGATAATTTTCCAGTCTGACTTTTGATTTTCCCTTTTCAGGGGTGGCCAGTCAGCAGCCAGAGTGGATCTGATGTAGGGATCCATAGCTTTTGGAAAATGTCCATTTGCTGTATTTTATGCAAGACACAACCCACAGACTACTGCAGCAGTGGGAATGATGAATATTACAGCACACCGTATTATCTAGGCAAGAATTTCTTATAATATAATAAGATGAAACACAACATGAAACAATATCCCAAAAAACAATGCACAGTACCTCAAATAAGATATAATACCGCACAAAAATAGGAAACTACACCTCAGCTATATGATGATACCATACAAGACAAAGAACTGTATCAACTTAGAGAAGCACAATTTTTGACTGTAGGTAATGGTCAATTGGCTCACCTAACCTGCCAATTTCCATGCCTGCTGAATAAACTGCAGACCATATTACATGACATTTAATTTCTTTTACTCACATATTTTGTAAGAACTGGCATATATTCATCTTGTGCATTACTCAACTGAGGTATTTTATTTACCCTTTCAGAATGCTATCCCTGCCATCCACCACCCCTTCTGTGAAACAATGCTTCTTATTCTTATTTCTCTTTAGGTATCTGTATCGAATCTTGAAATTATGTCCTAGTTCTCTCAATCATCTTTCCGTCATTTATTTATTGAAGGATGATATTCATGTGGTTTATAAAAAGACTCTTCTTCTGAAATATAACTGTATACTTTATATACTGGTTTTCTTTGCTTTTTATCAGTTTTAGGTAATTTCTTTGCAGCTCTTACCTGATTCAAGCTCTTTTTGTTATCAGTTTATTTTCTCTGTTTACATTATTTATTTTCATCAGTTTAAGTTATATTGTTTATTGTTGTTCTCATTTCTACTGTATAATCGAATTACGAGTTTTAAGTTATTATATTTGACAAATTCCTTAATTGCAGTACTGTATTGTGCTGTTTAAGTAATATAGCTGTTAGACTTAAATTCTATTTTTTCTTCTGCTGAAGGAAGAGAGAAATAGGCTTGCTAGCTCAATACTTTTGACTGCTTTTATGCATTTTATATGCATAATTAATTTTAACTATTTTGTTTCGAGAGCTTTTTTTAATCCTTGTTTTAAATATGGCATTCCTTTATGGGGGTTTCTGAGAACCTTTTTTTAAAATCCTTGGCACTTGTTTTAAACTTGGCATTCCTTTGTGGGGTTGTGTCCTGCACAACATGGATGCAGATGATTTGATATGAATGCTCCTCTAGTAAATATACCATTCTCAAAAAATTTCTGAGCTTGCCCTCCACTTCCTGTCAGACCCTGTTCAGTCATAATCATAGACATACAGTGGCACTATAGTACACTGCTTACTGCTGCTGTTGTTCACACTTTGAAGAAATGAGGTTCAATACTGACCTTTGCTCAGGCTGTTACAGTGTATGTGTGGTGGTGTGCTCTGTCCACATCACTATTGATTTCCTGCCACCTTAAGGACAAGCTACTTAGCATGACTGTCTTCTTTAAACTGTACAAGCATATGACCTTTATTTTGACCATCTCCTTCTTTATGTCTCTGACAAGGGTGCATCAGGATCAGCCTATGCCCAATTAGAAGTTATTAATATTAAAAATGAAAAAAAAACTGAATACAGCAAAACAGCATAAGAACCATCTGGAAATGTAAAACATGAAATTACCAATCTAATTCAATGACACTGACCAATACGATTTTAGGTGTATCTACATAAAGAATAAGCACACATCAAACACTATGACATGCTTCAGCTACTCCATGTCTAACTAATCATGGGAAGAATCCATCATCATATTCTTGCTAGCTACAGGTCCCCAACCATGAACCAGGAAACCCATATAATCATATATGACGTTACTAGAATCGCTCACCATCCGGCCCAGCATCATACTCATGCGTGATGTTAAATATCCTTCCATTAATTAGGAGTCATACGTGATCTCTAACATGCAGGCCCAAAGATTATGTACTCCCATTAGGGTAACAAATATCCTAGATCAGGTACTCACAAGTATGGGAGAGTGTTGCACCCCCCCCCCCCCACACAGTGTGATGTCCTCACTGGTAAGATCAGATCACAAAGCGTTCTTCCTTGAAATAAAGGTAACACTAATCCCCCCCCAACCTCAAAAACTTCAAGAACTTCTCTAAGGTAAATTATCCCCTATTAAGGGATGGCATAGCTAGTTTCCAATCACCACCAAATCCGGAAAACACAGAAACCTATGCAGAGGTGTGCACAAAAGCCCTGTATGACCATAAAACAACTGCATAGAAACAGAACAGCAGTACCACACTGAAATAAACCTTTTTTAAACCACAAAAGTAAGCCAAACTGGTGGACCCCTGGTATTAATATGTTGTACAACAACAGAAAGAAAATCCTGTCAAGAAGAAAGAGGGAATGTGCACAACAGAGCAAAGAGTCCCTCATTAGTCTAAATAAGTGAATCAGGGAACCAATCAAGTCTGTGAAAGCAGACGTTGAGTTAAAAGTACCTCCAAAGCTAAGGATAATCATAAGGCATTGTGTAGTTATGTCCACAGTCTTAAGGGCAACACCCAGCAATGTGCAGAATTAGTTGTAAATGCCATCACCTATACTCAGCTGGAAGAAATAGCAAATCTGCTGGCAGATAAATTCAGCTCAAATTTCACCTCCCCATCACCCCCAGTTCTCCCCTGAGAAATATCCTCTGCCACTCCACTGCCAATTATCACGTAAGTGCAAGTTGCCACTGTGCTCTCTAAAGTTAAAAACACAGCTTCAGTGGGACCAAACAATATAGAAGGCTGCCTCTTAAACAGCTTAATTCAGGACTTTGCCAAGACATTTGACATAATTCCCCACTCGTGTATTATAAATAAACTCATAAAACTGGGCATAAATCTCTCTGTCACCAGATGAATAGCCATTTGGCTCATGGACAGGATACATGTGGTTAAAGTGGGTGAATCCAGAATCAAGAGGCCAGCTACTAGTGCTGTGCCACAGGGCTGAGTGCTGGGACCATTCCTGTTCAGAATATACTTCTCCAAAGTCAAGGCTAATGTGGAAGATCTCTGGATGACAAAGTCTGCTGAAGACTGCAAGCTGGGGGTAATCGCTGAATCCTTCAGTGATGTAGATATCCTTCAGGAGGGTCTAAATCAGACAAATGATTGCAGCCAGAACCATGGCATAAAACTAAATGCAAAAAATCCATTATCATACCCTTTGGTAAGCCAAATATCCCTGTGAATTACAACATCAGTAGCCCACCCTAAAACTCAGAGGTGAGAGATCTAGGTACACAGATAGATAGTAACCTGAACTTTGACCACCATGTGTCCATAGTATTGAGGAAGTCCTTTTATGTGGTGCAGTTTATATCCAAATCCAAGGAAGTTATAGTCCCACTGTACTCAGCTCTCATTAGATCAATAATTGAGTACAATGTACCATTTGGCATGTACTTGAGTAGGCACTTACAGCAGCTGGAGTGACCTCAGAGGTTCCTTACAAAGAAAATACAGTTTGTAAACATGTCTGATGTGGATAGACAAAAAGCCCAATCCCTTTACACTGTCTTCTATTGGCTATTAAGGGGTGACCTATTCCTGACCTATGAGGCACTCACAGATCTAGCCCTGAAGGAGCTGGTACACATCCGCAAGTCACACAGTATGAGAGTCACCTGATCTAGAGATCTAAACTTAGTGACTCGAACAAAACATGCTGGCGAGACAGATATTTATCTCAGAGATCGCCCCTTCTTTGGAACAGGTGTCCTATTCACATTAAGCAGAGCCCTTTCCTGGCTCTCTTCAAACGCAGTGTGGATCAATAGATGGGGAATCACAAATTCACACCTGGGTAGTGCCTATGTCCCTTATGGACAGGGGCAGTCTGTAAGACACTCAATGCACAGGCAACACTCCTTGCCATCCTCTTGCCCCTAGGGGCCATATAGTGGGTAAAAATCAGGTTATACTGGCTAGGCTTGTAAGGGGTCTTAAACCATTAGCCTTGTAATCTCCTCTGAACCCATGAACCTATAATCAGGTCAAAAAGACAATATCTAGTTGAATACTTGAAAATCTAATGTCATAGATAAGAAAATCATTTGCATAAAAATAATAGTTAATTGGGGTTTGACTATGTTTTTGCATAAGGGGTACAGGGCATCAAGACTTTGCAAATATTCCCTGTATGATGAGTGAAATAGAACAATGCCTTCTTATGTCAGCAGTTCTCAAAGGTGGGGGGGGGGGGGGGGGCAGATGACAGAGAATTAGTTAATGAATTTTATCAGATGAATTTAATTTCCTATGGTCACAGTATGTGTTTTTTTTTAATTCACTAATCATAAGCAAACTCACAAATCATAAATATCCCTTTATCCCAGCAGAAAGTCTCTGGGTTCTAAATGCAGTGTCTGTGCGAGTGAGATAATTGCATATGACCTGGCTAATAACACCTAAATGCAGCAGGGATTTTCTACAGGCTCATTGATTACAGAATCTGCAGCTCTTTTTACAGTTTGATTACTTAGATTTTCTGTGCTAATTAACATGTCGGATACAAACTGAATGTCAGCACATTCACTAGGTACGGGTGTGAAAGATATTCTGGGCCTTGCTGCATTCATTGTTAAAACAAAGTATTGAAATTATGTTACAAAGTTCCCAAATTTACAAGAGATTCAAGAATGTTAAAAAAAGCTAAAAGAAGATGACAGGAAATGTAACTGGTGTAATTAATTTAATCTTTGCAGGGACATCCTGTTATTTTCTCTAGGACAAGTTGATGGACAGTGCCCAAATTTCCTTCAGATATGAGATACAAATAAAGACAGCTGGTATTACACATTGTGAAATAACTTCATTACTTGGAGGCACCGGATGCCGTCCTAGGGCCCAGTGGTGCAGCAGATAGTGTTGTTGCCTCACAGCAAGAGGTTCTCCTGTTCAGTTTCCAGCTGGGGTGCCTTCTGTGCAGAGTTTCCTCCCACATTCCAAAGACATGCAGTAGGTGGATTGGATACTGTAAATTGGCCATAGGTGTGAGTGTGCATCCAAGTGTGTAGTATGGAAGAATGACTGCAGCAGGGCTAGCCACCCAGTTGTGTGAACCTTGGCTCTAAATGATTGTCATTGTTGAAGTGTCACATGTCTTGTGTATTGAAATGAGGCACTGAGGCTGGGTACGCGTTCATTTTGTTTATTGTATATACACACACCAGGAGCTGTGACGTGTGCAAATACTTTTTTACTTCATATGCTTACTGACTGACTTGTTACTTCTAACACACACGTGTGCATCTCCATTCAAGCTTACATTCACACTGACTGACTACACAAAATGGCAGTGGTCTTGCACGTGCTCAGTAACTTACATGCATGTGTTTAGCTACAGTGGCTGACTAGGTTCAATATACACACTGCTCAACCACAAAACAAGACCAAACGTAATAAAAACCACAAGACCAGTGTCCAAACAGCATTTATTAATCCTCTGACGTCTCGGCTTATGCCTTCACAGAAGAGTACATAGTATCCATTACACTCCATATTTATAGTATACACATTAATCTAATTAACCAATAATCCCATTAATCAATCACATACAAAAAATGTTTTTTAAAGTAAAACTCTCCAGTTAAAATCAATGTTCATTCCTTGTGGTGCCAAAGTGTCAAATTTTAAAATATAAATTGCTTCCTTATATAAAAGGATATTTTTAATATTCTTATATAAGTAGTTGCCTGGTACTTTTTCTAAAATTGTCCCTACTAAGCCCCCTCACTGACTCTGATGTGCATAATAAAAATGTTCTGCTACTGAACTAAACATCTTAACATTTTCAATGTCCTTAATATGTTTTAATAATCTGACTTTAAAAGTTTTTTTTTTTGTTTCACCAGTGTAAAACTTGTTACAAGGGCATCTAAGCACATATATAATGCCTTCTGTATCACATCTGAAACTTCCCTTAATATCAAATTTCCTCCCACTTTTACTATCAAAGCCAGTAACAATGTGCCTACAAGCTTTACATTTACCACAAACCTCAGTTCCGTATTTCTTAGGTATAACATAAAGTTTAGATTCTGTTTTAACTATTCTCCCTTTAACTATAAAACGTTTTATATTTCTAACTACTTTTTATATGAATTTTTTTAATTATCTGGTAATCAGTTCTTTGTTCCTTAGATTTTTTAAATAATTTTTTAAATAATTCCAAAAATATTTCACCATTTCAACTACCTT
The DNA here is from genome assembly GCF_019279795.1 of Protopterus annectens. Taxonomy (NCBI): domain Eukaryota; kingdom Metazoa; phylum Chordata; order Ceratodontiformes; family Protopteridae; genus Protopterus; species Protopterus annectens. The sequence goes on from NC_056726.1 coordinate 1,455,507,094, forward strand.
ATCACTAAAAACACTATATACCGTTACAAAATAAATTTCTGAATTATTTCTTGTCATGTTACTACTATAATTTCTCATCTCCCTATTTCCTTTATAAACCTGCGTGTCAGCTACATTCATTTTATAATAAGCTTTGTCTATTACTTGTTGGCTATACCCTCTAGAATTGAACATCATGTACCTTTTTTGTACCTCTTGTTGTAGTTCTTGTGTCATTACATAACCTCTGTAACCTAATAAACTCTCCTAATGGGAGAGCTTCTATGGTGTGAGGAGGGTGGCAACTAGGGGTCTTAAGATATTTAACTTGGTCCTCAAATTTTCTATGTATTCTTGTATGTAAATATCCTTTAGATACATCTACCTCCACATCTAGGAATGACATTTTTTCCAATTTGTATATCTTCAAATTTAAAATTAAATCTATTCATCTGCAACTTTGAAATAAAGTCATCAATTTTTGTTTCCCCTCCTTCACACAAAAAAATTAGATCATCTATAAATCTACTATAGCTTTTAATATGGTGATGGAAAAATGAGGCTTTCTAAATGTACTCTTGTTCAAATAGACCCATACTTAGATTTGCATATGACACTTTGGCACCACAAGGAATGAACATTGATTTTAACTGGAGAGTTTTACTTTAAAAAAACTTTTTTGTATGTGATTGATTAATGGGATTATTGGTTAATTAGATTAATGTGCATACTATAAATATGGAATATAATGGATACTATGTATTCTCCTGTGAAGGCATAAGCAGAGACGTCAGAGGATTAATAAATGCTGTTTGGACACTGGTAGTGTGGTTTTTACTACTCAATATACACATCGATCTTGCACATGCTCAGTAACTTACATGCACGTGCTGTGTAGCTATAGTGGCTGACTAGGTTCAATATACACACTGCTCTACATCCTCCCTCTTTACTTTTTTCAACAAAACGTAACTGATTTCAAGTCCAAGTTGTTGTGTATTTAGGACTGGGTTTGCAAATTCTACTCAATCTAGTCTCACAGAAATTCTGACTGGGTTTAGCAACACGGACAGTATCCAGGGATTCATTCAGTACTAGAACATTTGGGTTTACATCAGAGTTGTTTGAAGACAGCACACTGTCCTTTTGAATTCGAACAGTTGATGAGTCACTCTGAGAAATACAGTCATTGGCACAGGCAATCTGCTGTGGCACTGGTTCTGAGACTGGCAACACGTCTATGATTTCTTCTGTAATCCATTCCTTCAGATTGTATAATGTAAGATCTTGGTTCCTCACAAATGTCCTTCACACGATTCCTACATGATCATAACCTTTGGATGTTTGCATTCTCACAATCTCACAAGTTCTTGTAGCAATGGTCGAAAGGATTTACTGGTTTTATCACATTACAACTTTTGCGACTGATGTTTTCTCGAAAGTTGAGTCTTGACCACGCTATTGTTTTTTGCGTTTGATACTAATAATTGTTTACTGACTAGAAGAGTTGTTTGCGTCTGTCTGGGCATCAGTCTTTGAGCAGGTGACCCAAGCAAATTGTCTCGAGGAATGTTTCTGAGATTAAATTAAGGAAAACGTCAGTACCATCTTTTTTGGATTTCTCCAAGTAGTTTGCACTACAAACTGCATGTCCAGCTAAACCATTGGCTTGTGAATACTCAGGACTACTGGTAACATGAACAAAGTCGTAAGACTCAGCAAATTTCTTGAACTGCTGACTAGTAAACTGTGCACCCGTGTCAGACATACAAAAATACAAAATACAAAAAAATACATGACTGTGCGGACTACCATGGACAGAAAAATGTCTCTTCAATTTTGTAATAACTGCTCTGGATATCAGGTTAGGAAGTAAGCCAATTTCAAACCAATTTGAGTAAGAGTCTACTAACACCAAGTAATGTTGACAATTCCACTCAAAAATATCTGCAGCAACCATGGACCTTGGTAATTCACTGATTTGATATAGCTAAAGCAGTTCTTTTTATTGATGTAGTTTGGTGCAGTTGCAAATGGAACATGCTAGTTTTTCCTTCTGTACATCTTTTGACATAGAAAACCAAAATACAATGCCTATTGCCCTTCCTTTGGTTGAATCAGTACCTGGGTGAACACAATGCAAACTTTTAATATATTCCTGCTGTAATGCTTTAGGAATTACCACTTTTGGAATGTTCATGATGATTCCATCTTCCATCACGAGCTTGTCATGGTAAGGAAAATACTGCTGAGTGTCACGTGGTAAACTGGTTTGTCTTGTTGGCCGTCCTTGACTGATAATAATTTTTAGCTCTGGAGAACTGGGTCTGAAGCTGTGTAATTTCTTAGTTCATCAAACCATGATGATAAAAAATTTCTGACTTCCGTGACTTCAAAGTCTGTTGTTCCACCTTCATAGGTTCATAGGTTTATACTAGGCTATCTGCCCTAAGGCATTTATAAGCCTAGCCCAAATTTTTGTGGCTTACGCCACCCCTTATATGAAAAAATACTGTGCCCATTAGTTTGTTGTGCCTCTGTCCAGCAGTGACACAGAGATGATTCCCGGGGTAAACCTACGATCTCCCATCCACAGGTCTAGATTTCTCTTGAACAGAGTCAGCGAGGTGCTCTGCCTCACATGGGCCGGGATTTTATTCCACAGCATAGGGAGTCTCTGAGTGATAAATCTATCCCTCCAGCACGTCCTATTTATATCCGTGCTAAGGTTTAAGTCGCTTGCTCTAGTGGTTTTGGTGGATTTGGATTTTTTGAGGTGGAGCATGTCCATTAATTCCGGGTTGGACATGGCCTTGTATGTCAGGCACATGTCACCTCTGAGCAGACGGTATGCGACTGAATAGAGCTGGAGTTTCTTCAATCTGGCAGCATATGACAGATTTTGGAGTCCCTTTATCCTTTTGGTGAGGAACTTTTGGGGTCTCTCCAATTGCTGCAGATGTCTGGTGAGATACATCCCGAATGGGGCATTGTACTTTCGATCATTGGTCTGATAAGTGAAGAGTACAGGGAACAATGACCTCACTAGATCTGGATGTGAATCCCTTCATGATCAGGTGGGCAATGTAGAAGGTCTTTCTAACCACTTTAGCAATGTGAGTGTCAAAAGAAAGGCCACTGTCAACCTGGGTCCCCAGGTCCCTGATAACCTCTTCTGTGCTTAGTGGATTGCCACCTATATGGTAGCTTGGGGTTACCTTGTTTTTCCCGAAGGGTATGACTATACATTTTTTGGCGTTTAACTTCAGGCCATGGCTCTGGCACCAGCTATCTGTTTCCGTGAGTCCCTTCTGAAGGATATCCGTGTCCGATGCACTTTCCACTGTGGCGCCCAGTTTGCAGTCGTCTGCAAACTTTGTCAGCCAAAGTCCTCCCATGCTGGCCTGTACTTCTGAGAAGTAGATGCCAAACAATAGGGGGCCAAGGACCGAGCCCTGTGGGACACCACTTGTAACCGGCTTGGAGTCTGACACAGCGCCAGCAACTCTAACCCTGTGGGTTCTGTCCTTAAGCCAGTTTGCAACCCATCTTGTGACATATGGGTTTACATTTAAGCTGGTAAGTTTTTCTACAATACCCGAGTGGGGTATTGTGTCGAAAGCCTTGCAAGGTCAAGGTAGGCTGTATGGACTGCCTTTCCCTCATCAATGGCCTTGGTGACTGTTTCAAGAAGTCGACCAAGTTCAAAAGGCATGATCTTCCCTTGACAAAGCCAAACTGGGTCGGGTCCAATGTCTGCAAGTCCCTATATCTTTGTTTATGAGCTCCATTATGATCCTCTCCATAGCTTTGCAGACTAGACTTGTTAAGCTTATGGGGCGGTAATTACCAGGGTCCGTGAGGCGCCGCCTTTGTGGAGTGGGACCACAGTTGCCGTCACGCCACTCCTTGGGCACGTATCCTGTGGTAAGGCTGAGATTAAACAGCTGCCTTATGTGCGGGTTAATTCCTCATTTAGCTCATGTAGCACACAGCCGGGGACACCATCCGGTCCCATTGATGCTGTGTTTTTAGCTTTAGAGAGAGCAGCTTTCACCTGCGCATTTGAGATGTCCGGGAGGCTACACTCGGCTGGGATAGTTATCTCTCCTTTAGGGGAGAGGGGTGAAGTTTGCACTGAACCTGTCTGCCAGTATGTTGGCAATGTCTGTGGGTTCAGTGATTTTTGTATAATTTTGGACTAATTCTGAGCATATCTGGGAGTTTCCACCCAGGTTCCTAACATAGCTGAAAAAGGCCTTATGATTGTCCTTTGAATCCATGGCAATTATTCTCTCAAAATTGGCTTTAGTTGATTTTATGAGTGCTCGTATTTTTTTACTAATAATGATCAGGGGTGACTTCCCTTTTATAGATTTTGTTCTATCATGTAATAGCTTTCTCCTCTTATTGTAAAGTTTGTTAATGGCTGGGGTCCACCAGACTGGACGTTTGCCCTTTGTGGAAAGAGTCTTGGTTTTATTTGGGATTGCCTGATCCATGCAGTCCTGGAGGTGTTCATAGAAGGCATTTGTAAGGGCTTCTGCAGCTTGGGTTGTGGTTTCCTCTGGCTCAGGGGCCTTGAAGGATACAACACCAGTCTTGAGTAGTGTGAAGTTTGCTTTAGAGAAGTTCTTCACTATGGTCTTTTTTGTTTGGGGTGGGGGCGGGATGTGGATTTCCAGTGAGATTAGTTTATGATCAGATCTCACCAATGAGGGATATACTTCCGGTGTGGAGCATTTTGTCCCCATGTTTGTGACAATGAGATCTAGTATATTTTCTCCTCTCGTGGGAACAGTGACTAGCTGTTCCATGGCATTTGAATTTATGAACTCCAGGAACCGTTGGGCTAGAAAGTTAGGGCTTGAGTAATGTTCCCAGTCTATATTCGGGTAGTTGAAGTCACCCAATATGATGGTGTTTGGAGATACATTTATACCCTCCAGTGTCTTCAGGAAGGCTGTGTGGGGTTCCTGAGTTTGAGAGGGTGGCCTGTAGCATGCTACAATTTGTAGAGCAGTTTTGCCTATGGTTAGTTGCACCTGGATGGTTTCCGAGCTTCATGCGTTGCCACCAACCTGGAGGTGTGGGTATCCTTTATGAATATGGATACACCCTCTTCTTTTGTGGTGTGGTCCGGGTTTTGGGGCGGAACGCATGATATGAGGTAAAACCTAATAGTGCCGGGTGCTCTCAGGAGCCTTGAACCAGGTTTCAGTTACAGCACAGACATCGATGTTCTCCATACTGAGAAGGGCCTCGAGTGCGTGCATTTTGAGATTTAGACTTCTGGCATTGAGCAGCATTACCCTCAGTTTCTTCCCATTTTTGTTTTCTAGGGTGGTAGGTTTAGAATTTGAGCCTTGCCTAAAAAGGCACTATGGGGTGGCAAGAGCCTTAGCCAATATCCGAATCCCAAGGGTGACAGGTGCAAGCCGTCCCTTGAAGCAGCGTGGCTTGTCAAGCATGTCATCCCAGGCAGACAGACACTGGATCCCCTTTGAATGACACCAGACATTAAGCCAATTGTTAAAGCTGATCATCTTGTCTCTATATTGTGGCATCATTCTTGGTGAAGGAAGGATACTGCTCAGGGTTAGGGTCATACCTGCCTGGGCTACATAATCAGAGAGCTCCTCTATGTCTCTTTTCATGTAGTCCAGGGAGGTACGTCTCAGGTCGTTCACACCAGCATGGACAATGACTGTGTCATATTTGTACTTGCCATGGAGTGACCCGAGTGCTTGTGTTATGTGGCGGATTCTAGCGCCCGATAGGCAGCTTACTGTGACCCTCTCCTTGTTCAGCCTGGTGAGTGGGACGTCAGTGTGTCTGACTATGGAGTCACCTATGACAAGTATGTTTGGTGTTGTATTTGGCCTTAAGGGCTGTGACTGCTTTGCACACTGCTTTTGTGGTTTATGTGTTGCTTGTGGGGTGTCTTGAGGTAGCAGTTGTTTGGGTGTCTGCTTTGGAGGCCTCTGCTGTTTAGGTAAATTTTTACTCAGAGCCTCCGAGTATGTCTTTGTGTGTTTATGTGTTTGATTCAGTGGAGTGGTAGCATTATGTGAGGCTGGTTTTGTGGTGTGTGTAGTTGCCTTCTCCTCCTGTCTGGTCTTGCCAGTCCTGAGTTGAGAGAGCTCAGCCTCCAGTTTGGCTAAATAGCTGCATCTCTCGCAAGTATTTGTGTTATGTGGGAGGAGGAGAGGGTTGTCTGTGTACATGAGGCAGGTATAACATTGCCTCAAGATTCCCAGATTCACCAGCTGGACCGGAGAGGAGATTGACAACTGACCTTTGGACATGCTAGAATAATATTGGGAAATCCTTAATTGAAAACAAGGGCCAGTGGGGAGTGAGGGTGTAGTGCTTTTAATTTTTAGTGCTGACTTATATAATTGCTTTAGTGAGCAAGTTCCAGGTAACTTGAGTGCAATGTGTTACAAGTAACTAAATGCAATAACGACAAACAGTAACTTTCTTTCAAGTGAAACAAGGAAATAAGTACAGTAAGCAATGCAGATATCACTAGTGATCCACAGAAGCGCTGAGAAGTTGCGTATTAGGTGGAATTAGCTTCCAGGGAAATAACAAGCAAACAAACAACAAGCATATAAACAAAGCTAGATTCAGCAGGCCTGGATCTAGTCTATGCTAGAGCAAACAAGGTGAACCAATTTCAGTAAGATACAGTTCAAATATTCAGGCACTATAAACCTTTAACCAGAAATTCCCAGCTCAGAAGGGCAGAGTCCAGCCTCTTCTCCCACAAGAGTGCAGACCATGAACCTTCTTAATGTAAAATAACTGGCCTGAAGCCCAAGTGCCTAAACTGCTGCTCTGTCATTTGTCTGGGTGTGTGTGACAAGGCATCAGCAAGGTACAAGTGTCTGCCCTTTTAGTAAACAATATTGACACTGTACTTTTGCAGTTTTTACATCATGTGTTGCAATCGAACTGGGGCCATATGCACTGGCTTTTTCAAAATTGTCACTAGTGATTGGTGATCAGTCTTTGTTTGGACAGTTCTGCCATAAATATAATCACTGATCTTCAAACATGCACACACTGCTTCCAAAAGTTCTTTTTCTATTTGTGCATAATGCATCTCTGTTGGAGTTAAAGTTATAGATGCATAGGCTACTGGTATGCCTTCTTGAAGACATGCTATGCCAAGACCGTACCTTGAAGCATCACAAGAAAGTGTTACAGGTTTGTGAACATTATATCTCAATGTGGGTGGTCTGGCAATTTTCTTCTATCAGAAGATCAAATCCTCTTTGCTGTTGTTCCAACCAGGAACAGTTTACAGTTTTGCATTTCATCTCACATAATGGTGCCGAAAGCTCACTCAAGTCTGGGACGAACTTTCCTAAATAATTGACCATACCCAGAATACTTTGTACAGATGTGATATTCTCTGGAATTGACATTTCAATAATTGCTGTTTGCTTAGATGGATCTGGTTGTAAACCAGAACTGGTAAACAAATGTCTGACATAAGTAACTTCTTTCAGTTTGATTTTACATTTCTGAGGATTCAGTTTATGATTTACTTCATGTACATGGTCCAGAACTTTCCTGAGATTTCTATCATGTTCGTCTTCACCACTTCCTCCAACAATAATGTTATCTACTACAATAGCATGTGGATAACCAGAAAAAAATTGTTCCATGGCACATTGTAATACCCCACTTGCAGAATTAATTCCAAATGGCATTCTTAAAAATTTGTATCCACCAAATGGTGTACTGAATGTGGTTAACAATGAAAATTTGCTCTTGAGCAAAATTTGCCTAAAGGAGCTTTTTGCATCTAAGACAAAAAAAAAAGTGGAATTTGGCATGAGAGTGGCTACCTCTTCTACTATATGCATTGGATGATGAGAACGGTTAAGTGCTTTGTTTAAGTCTCATATGGATGAATACATATTCAAATATTGGTTTACTTTTATAAGTGCGTTATGCACGTGTGCAGCTTCACTTTGTGCGAAAGGAGGTTTTCAAAGTGGTAAAACCTCGAAAACAAATGTCCAAATGTGCAATGGGCGAATGCACAATTGGCATTCGCTCATTGCAGATTCGACATTGTGGGTGTGGATTGCACTAAAGTAGAGATCGGGAAATGATCCCGTTCCCCACTGTAGTGTGATCTCGGAGTTACTGTATTAAAGTAGGGGGGTGTGTGGGGCACAGCCTGCCACAAAGGGGGTGAAGGGGGGCTTGCCCCCCCTGCATTACGATGTGTCTTTGACATTTTAGTTCGAAAATCAGTGAATCAGCTGTTTGATTTGCTGTTTGAACTTCTGAGAATGTCGAAGTTTGAAATTGGCGCATTTGCTTCGCCCAAATGCGCGATCAATATTGTAATTTCCGACAATATGAATGTATACCTCGAATATCATCTGAGCTTTTCTTATGAGCTACGACCATGGAGGATACCCATTCAGTTGGTTCTTCTACTGGAGTAAGGACACCTTAATTCACCATTTTGTCTAGTTCTTATTTTACTTTACTCTGCATTGTTACTGGAATCTTCCATACTGGTCTGACAACTGGACTTACTTCATGGTTTAACTTCATGGAATGTGACTGGAAGTTTACCAAGCTCATCTTTGAAAATATCAGCATATTTACTAAGAATATTCTGTGTAAAACTATCATTTTTGTTCATATTTAGATGGTGGACCTCTTTATTAAACAAAATCAGTCCCATTCTCAAACTGTCTTTGAGGCCTACCAGTGACTTCACATGTCTTTTGACTACATAAAACTTCAAGTCATAGCTGTTTCCAGCAGAATGGCATGAAAGAACTACTGCGCCATCAGTTTGAATTTCTGCACCACCATAAGCAACTAGTTTTGCATACTTTGCTGAATCAAGTTTCTCACCAGCTTTTACTTTTACAAACATTTGTAATGATATAACTTTGCACTTGGATCCAGTGTCTACTTTAAGCTCTACAGGTTTCCCATTCATTTGTACAGTACAAAATGTTTCACTCTTTGCTGACAACTATTTCATCAATCACAGAGACACCATCAACATAGACATTTTGCTCACAGCTCTCAGAGTTAGCTACAGTCTCTGTCTGATCTACTTGCTTCTTCAGATACTCTCTTTTAACATAAGTTTGTGACACTTTAGACTTGCAAAGCCTTTTGAAATTATTCCACCTTTTACAGTTGTGACATTGCTGACCAAAAGCTAAACACTTTTCCTGTTTAGGTTCATGACTGCCTCCACAATTGTGACAGTTAACAATGAGGCTGGGTGTGGCACTGCCTCTCGGTTTATATTTCTTTTTTACTTAACTTTCTGCTGCACACTATCAGTATTCCCACTAGCAGATACCACAAACATGCTTTTCTCATTCGTAAGCACATTTGATGTTTTTATGTGATCTCATGTACTTGACAAATCATAATGGCTTTGGTCAATGAAAACCTTTCATACTGCATCGCTATTAACACCACATACAAGACAGTCTTTTATTAACTCATCTCGATGACTAAATCTGCATGTTTTTGCTTTATTTCTTAAGTTGATAATATATGCTGCAATAGTTTCACCAGGCTTTTGACTTCTTATATAAAATTTCTACCTTTTCATTTGTAATATTTGTTTGAGGGTTACACATTTCTCTAAATTTATGTTTTAAACACTCAGGGTTTTCCCACGTTTCATACTAAATAACAATATGGCAGTTCTCCCTCTTCCCTGCATTCATAAATGAACATTCTCCCTCAATGGCCTCTGAGCCAGCTAAATTAAGTATTATAAATCCTCCTGTATGTGCGTCTTTATCAGAAAATGCAGCCTCTAAGAAAATATTATATTCTTGCTCAAACACTCGCCAATTCTCAGCAATATTATTATCAAACATTAGCAGTTCAGGTCTGCAAAATCCCTCTGCCATAACAACAAATTTCTTTTAAACATAAGTATAGACCTGATGCTTGCAATTTTTCTCATGTGCACAATAATCTCTCTGAGAATGCTTTACTTTAACACTGCAAATACCTCAAACACTACAGACACTTTAGACACTTCAAAAAGTCTTGGTTACTGCTAAAAAGTCGAACATTGAGAAAAAATTCAGCCATTTTAGCATTTTCAACCATTTTAAACACTTCGAAGATTATTTCCAACACTTTAAATGTTATGCCACCATCTCGGACATTTTGAACATATTGAAAATGATTTTGAATGCTTTGGATGCTACGCCACATGCTTGGTGACTGAAAATCATTGGAAGTGAATCTAAGTACCTTTGAATAACCGCTGATCTGTTTCCAAGTTCACTCCTGTATATTACTCCACTTCTGACTGCGTACCACTTGGTATGTGAGCTGCTTCAACGTCGGATCCCATTCTGACACCATGCCGCATGTCTCGTGTATTCAGATGAAACACTGAGGCTGGGTATGTGTTCAAGTCATTTATTATACATATACAAATCAGGAGCTGTAACTTGTACATATACTTTGTACTTAACATGCTTACTGACTGACTTGTTACTTCTAACACACACGTCCATCTCTATTCAAGTTTACATTCACACTGACTGACTGCACAAAATGTCCCTGATCTCACATGTGCTCAGTAACTTATATGCATGTGCTATCTAGCTGCAGTGGCTGACTACGTTCAGTATACACACTGATCTACAGAAGGACATCCAGACCCCATGTGGAAAAATGGGAAAAAGGTTGTAGATGAGTAGTTGGACTGGGTGCAGACAAGGTTTTGACATATTATCCATGCTTTTGGAGTAGATGGCAGCTTCTTACTTGAAACTTGTCATTTAAACGTAGTTCCACTTACACTCAGGGTACATTGTAGAATAGTTTATTTATTTATTTGATTTATTCTTTGTTGACCTGGTTAATCCCACTAAGCTAATGGCCTGTTTTTAGAGGAAACCAACAGAACTTTGGCCATGGCATCGGGAAACTTCCCTCTACTCTTCAGTGTAGGGGGACACATTTGAGTGTGGCATGCCTTACTTTCTGTTTCTGTTTCAGGCACATAAGTGGCCTGGAGAAACAGGAAAAATGGCAAGTGATAGCCAAGTTGTAAAAATAATCGAAAATGAAATATTGAGTAAGGAGATAGTGGAGCCAGCATCACAAAATCAAGTAAATGACAGCGAGTTGGAGGATTCATTGTGCCAGAGGTAATGGAGCAGAAGAATGAACCGGAGAGTGCAGCAGTAGCAGGGATGGATTCAGAAGACCTGTTTCACAGAAAATTGTTTGATGGTGAAAATGGGAAGCCAGCAGGAATATAGTATTACAGCCCTTCAAGCCGGAGGGTTGTGGAATGATTATTTAAAAGAACTTATCAGAGTCAACCAGAGAGTGAAGTAGCAGCATCCCGGGGTGGGATAATGGGAAAAATACATCAAGAAAAGGATAGCAAAAAAATACCAGCAAAGAGATTGTATGTACAAACAATGAAGGGGGGAGAAAGAAGGGCAGAGGAGGTGAAGGAAGTAAAGAAGAAGTGTATTGTATGATTAAGTAGTCAAACAAAAAAGGACTGGACAGGTATGAGCTAAGGGAGTCAGTGATTGCACCTTTGGATGGTAAGAGTCAGATTATGTGGAGTAATCTTTTCATAGGGAAACAAAAAAGAGAATTATGATTCAGTTTAGAACTGAAATTAAGGCAAAAGACTTAAAAGAACACTTACTGAATTTATGCAAGGATGTTATGGACACAGCAAAAAAATTATGATGAAAGAGGTTTATGGACGGGGGATGGGAATGTGGGGTCATATTAAAAATGAAAAATGACAATATGGTACACATTCCTAGTGTCATTAATGTGAAGGTAGAGGTTTTGTGAGATATAGAGGACAGCCTAAAACCTGCTTTTTCTGTGTGAAAGATAATCATTTGATAAGGGAATGTGACAAATGAAAATGTTTTATATGTGGTAAAATAGGACATGAAGCAAAAAATGTAAGAAATGTGGTAACCCTGGACATGCATGGGTAAAATGTGAAAAAAATGTGCAAATTATAGCAAAAGGCGATATACAAAAAGTGGATCAAAAAATAAAAAAAAGAACAAGACAGGCAGATTGAGGCACAAGATATAAAAGAAGGGAGGAAGTGTCATTGGGCACAACTGAGGAAGGATATGTGCACTGGCAGGTAATAAGAAGAAAGAAAACTTCTATAGGGAAGAGGTCAAAAGAAAAAAAAAGAAAATTTAAAAGTGTAATTATGAAAGAAAGCAAAAAAGGTAAACAGTGAGAAAGATATCATACTAACTCTTGTTAAAAGATGAAGATTTTAGCTTAAAATGTTAATAGCATGAAAAATGTTAAGAGAAGAACAGGAATCCTGGAATGGCATGTCTTAAGAAATGCTCGGATCATTATATTAGAGGACTCTAGATTATTAACAGTTGAAGAAAGAGTACAAAAAAAGAAAAGTTATGGGATGAACTTATTATTTGGAATATGGGTACAGACACTTGTTCAGAAATATGTATATTATGTCAAAAAAGTATAAAAATATTGGATGTTACTATAGCTGAATTAGGATGAATTACAGTATTAGATGGAAGATGGAAGAGAAATGTGTATGGAATTGTTGCTAAATATGCATATGGCACAAAGAAAGAAAGAGAGGTAACAGTCCTTATCTATGTTAGTATTAATATGGATATAATACTAGCAGGAGACTTTAATTTAAGAACAAGTGAGAAAAATAGTGATGATGTCAAAATAATAATAGAAATAAGAAAATGTGTCAAATTATATATGGGACAATATACATTGGGCCTATAGCAGAAGTGAGATTAAAACTGAAATTCATTATTTTTTTTAATATCTGATAGCTTAAAAATGCTACAGAAAAGAATAAAAAAGTCAGGATTCTCTGACCGTACAGTGATATGGATAAAAGAAGAATATATAAAATAGGTAAAAGAATTAAAAGTTTAAATGAAAAAGAGTTTGAGCAAGATGATATTAGAGAAATAATTACATTATGGAATGACCATATAAACATGAAAATGCTTTATGAAAATTAGACCTGTTGGTGGATATGTCTTAAGGAAAAATATAAAAAAATGCTTCTTAGAATGTATGGAGAATAAAAGGAAAAAAAAGGAAAATATAAAACATTAAGTCAAAATATGTTTCAAGAATCGATAAACAAAGAACAAGCTTTTCTGAAAAAGCGAAAAAAAAAATATGGAATGACTCAAGTAAGGATTAAGATTTTACTATTTAAGCATAAATACTGCTTACAAGAAAGAAGAGAAGACGTACTCCCTATTTAAACAAGTTGGTGAAAAAATAAAAAAGTAATAAGGGACTTAAAGGATAAAGAATGAAATAAAGTAACAACACAAGAAGGAATATGTGGAATTATTAAAGAATGTATTAAGACAATTTATTAAAAAAGAAATGAAACAAGAGGAAAAGTATGAAGTTAATAGATTCATTAAAGAACATAATGAAAGTTTGGACAAAGCTAAGCCTGAAGGAGTTTAATGAAGTATTAAAAGACATTAATTTGTAAACAGCAACTGAATTAGACGGCATTGAATATCATATGTATAATGAAATGGAAATATGGCAGAAAGTAATATTTTGTCGACATGTTGCATAAATGGTTAGGGCTGGGAATAGTAGATGAAGAAATATGTACCAGAGTAATAATATTCCTGTGGGAAAAAACTAAGAAAAAGATGATATAAGGAACTGGAAATCAAATAATACAGACTATAAAATATTTATGAGAATAATAACTAAAAGGTTAACAAATAAAATAGATAAGTTACTTGATCAAACAATATTTGGTATAAATGGAAAAGGAAGTCAATATCTATTATGGCTAATATAAAAAGTAATAGATGATATAAACAGAGAAGTAAAAGCAAAGATAGTGATAGTAGATCTAAGTAAGGCATTTGATAAAATACAATATTATTCTCTATGAGAGATTTTAGATGCATATAATATAAGTAGGATAATAATACATGTAATTAAATCCACATATGAAAGGAATAATGTTAAAATAAATGTGAATTGATGTATAACTGAAAAAATAAAAATAGAATGTGGAATAAGACAATGATGTCCAGCTAGCATCATTATGTTTTCTTTAGTGATGAATGTCGTAGTGAGTACATTTAATAAAATTACAGATATTGCAGGATACAAGATGACAGAAGAATTGCAATTACCTATAATGTATACATATGCAGATGATATCATATTAATCAGTAGAAATAAAGACTGGATGAAAGGAATAAGTGAAAATGAAACTAATCAGTAAAGAAGATTGGTCTATGTATACATGAAAAAAGTAAAGGTTTTGAATGTAAGGGAAATATAGGAGATATAAAACTTAATGAAGAAACCATAGGTGTATTAGGAATAGTATTTGGAGTAAATGACCTTAAGAATAAGGAATGGGAAAAGGTGTTTCAAAAAAATCATGGATATATGTAGTTTTTGGAAAATATTTAGAGTATCATACAGAAAGAAAGTGCATTTGATAAATTATATCCAATTAGGTAAGATGGTATATATAGACAGCACCTATATGTTGCCAACACAATATGAAAAAGAATTAATGTATATTATATTTTCCTTTATTAGGGTTCAAGACTGAACCCAGTTAAGATGGGAATTCTCTGTATGAAGGAACAGCTAGGAGAATTTGGCTTCATAAATCCATTTGTCTATGCAGTATCATTAACTCTATATAGAGATTTGAAAGGTTATTCTAATGAAAATAAGAATGTGACAGAGCTTATCTTATACTATAAGTATAAATGTTTCTGGGAAAAATAACAAGGTTGGCATTATGGGTTTGGGGCATAGCCAAGATGCAGGCTAGTTTGCAGCACTTTTCTTGAGGTCTGACAGTCTTTATAATCTCTTTTAATCTTTCAGTTCATAATGTCCATAAAACAAAAAATGTTATTCTATCAATTTTCTTCCCGTCTTCTTTTTCTTTGTTCACCATAATAACCATACCCAATCATGTCCATATTTAGTTGTTCAGCTTTTGTAAAACCCTCCAAAATTTTGTCTTTATATAACTCTTCCCATAGTTTATTCACCCTCAAACAACTCAAAAACCCGTGTTCTGTTGTTTCTTATTCACCAGAATTAATACATATTCTATCCTGCTTTCTTTTATAAGGCATAGTTGCCTTAAAAGGCAAATTACCTATAGACAATCCCCATAGAAAATCCTTGTATTCATATATACTCTTATACCATTTCTGTCCCATTGTTATTGGTTTCTTTTTTAAATATCTAAATGTTTCCAAGTGTCAGTCACATAGTATGTTCTCATAATATTTAAATACCATTTTTTCTGTTCTTCAGTCTTATTCACTTTTAATTTACGTAATATAATTTTATTTTGATATTCCTTTAAATCTTCATTCATAACATTTTTGACCCTTTTCCTTCCTTCTGTATACTCTTACGTCAGAATGCTGTGCCCGTCCTTGTGGAAGCAGCTCTGTTATTTCCCAGAGATATTTATACTCTTACGTCAGAATGCTGTGCCCGTCCTTGTGGAAGCAGCTCTGTTATTTCCCAGAGATATTTATACTCTTACGTCAGAATGCTGTGCCCGTCCTTGTGGAAGCAGCTCTGTTATTTCCCAGAGATATTTATACTCTTACGTCAGAATGCTGTGCCCGTCCTTGTGGAAGCAGCTCTGTTATTTCCCAGAGATATTTATACTCTTACGTCAGAATGCTGTGCCCGTCCTTGTGGAAGCAGCTCTGTTATTTCCCAGAGATATTTATACTCTTACGTCAGAATGCTGTGCCCGTCCTTGTGGAAGCAGCTCTGTTATTTCCCAGAGATATTTATACTCTTACGTCAGAATGCTGTGCCTGTCCTTGTGGAAGCAGCTCTGTTATTTCCCAGAGATATTTATACTCTTACGTCAGAATGCTGTGCCCGTCCTTGTGGAAGCAGCTCTGTTATTTCCCAGAGATATTTATACTCTTACGTCAGAATGCTGTGCCCGTCCCTGTGGAAGCAGCTCTGTTATTTCCCAGAGATATTTATACTCTTACGTCAGAATGCTGTGCCCGTCCTTGTGGAAGCAGCTCTGTTATTTCCCAGAGATATTTATACTCTTACGTCAGAATGCTGTGCCCGTCCTTGTGGAAGCAGCTCTGTTATTTCCCAGAGATATTTATACTCTTACGTCAGAATGCTGTGCCCGTCCTTGTGGAAGCAGCTCTGTTATTTCCCAGAGATATTTATACTCTTACGTCAGAATGCTGTGCCCGTCCTTGTGGAAGCAGCTCTGTTATTTCCCAGAGATATTTATACTCTTACGTCAGAATGCTGTGCCTGTCCTTGTGGAAGCAGCTCTGTTATTTCCCAGAGATATTTATACTCTTACGTCAGAATGCTGTGCCCGTCCTTGTGGAAGCAGCTCTGTTATTTCCCAGAGATATTTATACTCTTACGTCAGAATGCTGTGCCCGTCCTTGTGGAAGCAGCTCTGTTATTTCCCAGAGATATTTATACTCTTACGTCAGAATGCTGTGCCCGTCCTTGTGGAAGCAGCTCTGTTATTTCCCAGAGATATTTATACTCTTACGTCAGAATGCTGTGCCCGTCCTTGTGGAAGCAGCTCTGTTATTTCCCAGAGATATTTATACTCTTACGTCAGAATGCTGTGCCCGTCCTTGTGGAAGCAGCTCTGTTATTTCCCAGAGATATTTATACTCTTACGTCAGAATGCTGTGCCCGTCCTTGTGGAAGCAGCTCTGTTATTTCCCAGAGATATTTATACTCTTATGTCAGAATGCTGTGCCCGTCCTTGTGGAAGCAGCGGCTCCCATTATTGACACGTCTGGCCCCATTTTCCCTGTCAAAAACAAACAGAAAACAAAACATCTATGTTACCTTTCTCAAATTTGTTTGCATAGCACTAGTTTACTGGGTCTGGCTCAGGGTTTAATTCAGGCTGTTGATCCTTTTTGTAATGTAGTTTTTGGTAAAAGAAAGAGGGTTCCTCTTTTCCTGAACAGATTCAAGATTCTGAATTTGAACAGGAAGATGCAGGGAAGGATGCAGGGTTTGTCCTTATACTTCTAATTCAGACTCAGAAGAGAGCTCAGGTTTTCATTCTCCCTCTGAGGGTTTCTCTTTCTCTGAGACTATTGATAGAATTTACCAGTGGTTTCAATGGGAGAACACTGATGTTTCTCAATCCCTCAGAAAATACTATGAGCTGTTACAGAAGGATTTTCCAGAAACTATACCCATCCCTTTTGTTCTGTCTGAGGCTGTGTGTGTTACTGCCTGCAATTTTCCTGATATTTAGCTAGCTGCTCCTAAAAATAGCTTATAGGATGTATAAAGTTCCCCAGTCATGGAAATTTGTATACACTATTCCCAAACCTGAGCCAGCAGCTATAACTTTAGTTGATCTCACTGCTGCTAAGCGCTTAGTTAATTCCAGTCCTATTCTTTCTTATAAGGATGGGAAAATTTTTGATAGGTATGGGAAAAACTGTATACTTCTGCAACTTTCACTTTCAGAATTTTGAATTGCCAGGCTCATATGTTAATGTTTCTTCTGACAAATTCTGAAAGTGTGACAGATGTTTTATATGCAGTGTCTTCTTGTAAGGAAAAATCTGCTTTAAATAACTTAGTTTCTACTATTGCACAGGTCACTACTTGTTGTTTGCAGTGCATGTATCAATCTGTTCATACTTCTGCCAGGGCTATGGCCACTGGTACTGTTTTAAGAAGGTTTGCTTGGCTACATTCTCAGCAGCTCTGAGATAATGTAAAAAATGAGATTTTAAATTCTTCCTTGGATAGAGATTTAGTGTTTGTCCCATCTTCTGCAGAGGTTATCAAACAATGTGATGAAAGGAACAAGCTGATGCAGGGAATCTCTAAGATTTTCCAGCCCTCCTTTTCCAAATTGTCTAAGGGATTTTTTATATCCTCATCAAGTTTAGGCAAAAAAATCAAATAAACAGTGGCAACAAATTTCAGATAAACAGATGTTTAAAATAAATGGAAAGGGTGTTCCAAAAGGAGTTTTTGAACCTCCCAAAATCAAGGATAGGCCATCATGTCTGAAAGACTATTTAAGAGTCCTTGTGACACCCTACCACCCTGGCCCCCCTGAATCTTCATTTGTCCATTTGGCAACATATTGTTTCAGACAAATGGGTTCTGAAAACCATTCATCAGAATTACAGATGGTAGTGGGAGGAAATTCCTCCTTTCCAGGGAATCATTTCTCATCCTTCAAGTCAGCCTCTTTTGTTTCCATCTGTTCTTCACCACATGCTGTCCCAAGGAGTGATAGACCACTTCCTCCTTCCCGCGTGTTTTATTCAAGGATGTTTCTAATGCCAAAGAAAGAAAGTACTTGGAGACCAATTCTGGATTTTTCTTTCTTTCCTTAACCTGTTTACAATAGTATGATGCCACCACAACCTATTACCTCTTTTTCCTTTTTCAAGTTTCTTGGTAACATTAGGCTTAAAAGACACTTATCACATCCCTGTTCATCCATACTTCAGACCTTTCTTAAGGTTTTGTGTGTCTGGATGACATTATCAGCTCTCTGCCTTACCCTGTGGACTATCCATTGCACCAAGAGTGTTCACGAAGTATCTAGCTCCAGTTATAGCTTATTGCAGGTTACAGGGTATCCACATTTTTCCATATTTAGATGCCTTGTTTATCTTTGCAGAGTCTTTTACAAAGTGTCAGAAATGCCTGTCATGGGTGAGAGATCTCTTCCACAAGTTGGGATTCCAAAAGAACATTCTAAGGTCTTTCTTGACTCCCTCACACAAAATTGTGTTCCTATGATGTCAGCTTGACACCTCAGATCAGAGAGCTTTTCTTCCACAGGAAAAAATATATATCTTTATTTAAATATATTTCTAAGGTTTTTCACTCAGACTTAAGTCAGTGTGATGGAATACCTCAGGCTTTTGGGTATCATGGCATCTATGATTCTCATGATACCCTTTGCAAGACTCCACATAAGCAAGAATGGTATCTGAACATCTCTTTGGTCCTAGCATCAGCACTCTTTATCTTTTCAAATCTCAGTGCTGGAGTTTGTCAGAAGAGAAATTTTTTGGTGGAGACAACAGATATGCTTAAATCCAGGTCTGCCCTTCTCTCTTCCTGTTCCAGAGCTGTTGAGCGAATGCCATGGACTTTACTTGGGCAGCAGTTTGAGGATGGAAAAAAGTACAGGGTGTGTGGGACACCAAGAACAGGTGCAAGCACATAGATATCAAAGTAATACTTGTCCTGATCAAGGCACTCAACTCTCTGGGACGTCTTCAAGTAGTTGCAGACAATACTACAGACGTGTGGTACATCAGCAAGAAAGGGGGAAGAATTCAACTCCCCATTTTCTTTCCTAAACCTAAAAATGAGGGAGATATTCCATACCTTGGATGTCCACAGACAACCCAGGTACTATCTTGACAGAACTGAGTCTTTCTGATCTTTGCATCAATTGTTCATTCATTGCAAAGGTAAGAAGAAGTGACAACCTGTGCCAAAACAGACTATTTCCAAATGGTTGTCTAAGGCTATTGCCTTTTGTTATACTCACCATAATGAAACTATTCCAAGCAAGGCCAAGGCCTATTATAACTGGGCGTTGGGTTCATCTATGGATTTTTGGAAAGGGTTGGATTCTAGAACTATTCTAGAAGCTGTTACTTGCTCCTGTGTACATACTTTTACACAGCAATATAAACAATATAAACTTGATTCCTTCCCTATGTCTATCAAGATTTGCTAGGACTATTCTCCAGGCGGTCCTGATCTCTTCTTCCACCTCACAAATGTAGTTGGCTAATATAATCTACCCATATAGCTAAGGCTACTGCAGCAGTGATCAGTATGATGAATATAATGCAACTGTGTAAATTAAACTTATCATAATGGATGTTTGAATAATCACTGCTGCAGGAGCCACCCCCTCCCTGGATCCCCCTTGATTTTTGGTGTATTTTTATGCTATTTATTATTTTTTGCTCGTAGCATCATTCTTTCAGGGCTCTGCCTTCTTGTCTGTGCTGGCAGGAAAGCTCGGAAGGACTTCCCACCCAAACCTGTATTTTTATTTATCTTAAGTCTAGCTAACTGATGGTTTGGAAGCATGGAGGCTGCTCTGAAGCCTTGGAAGTTGGCTGACTGTTATATCCTTGGCAGGATATTACCCATATAGCTACAGCTTCTGCAGCAGTGATCATTCAAACATTTGCTGTTATTGTACAACAGTACATTTTTCTCTATGTATATCAGATCCACAGGTTTTACTTCTAAAATGTAGGATATATTAGACCAGTACAAGGAAAAAGGATATAAAATTAATGAAAAGAAGACAAAAGCATTAGCACATAATTATGTGCCAGATCATTAGTTGTTATACAAGTGTCCTTTTTTATGGTGTCATTACAAAATATTTAGGAATATGGTTTAAAGCTACCACAGAATAGACTGGTATAGATATGTTGGAAGAAAAAGAATCAAATTTAATATGGAAAATTTACAAATGGAAGATATCAATTCTGGATTTGGACACAAATTTTAACTACTTAGTGTTTTTATTCTTCTATTCAACAGACATTCGTCAGAGTTAAAACAAAGTACACAAACCAAGTTTAAAAGAAGTACCAAATGAATCACATGATCATCCCTAACCAATTAAATGCTTCTCTGCATTCCCTCTGTTCATCTTAAAGTTACAGTGTATGTGAAACCATGTTTAAAAAATGTAACCAGGCACTAACCACTCAGAAGTGTTATTCTCTATCTGAAATTGTCTAGTGTTGCTAACACAACTCTGAATATAATTGTTCTAGAATAAAAACAGGTTTCTGTAAAATAAGAGGACATGACTACTTTTAACAACTTTAAACAACAGTATTTAGCATTTAAAGTTTTTGTGCAATCAGAAACCGTTTAATGTTTACTGCCTCATTGAGACCGGATAACTTATCTGCCTGCACTCTTATTTACCTCCAGGATTCACTGCATTTAAGTAGAACATTGTAATTGCCACCAAATTCCTCCTTAGTACACATTAGGGAGTGTTTGGCTAAAGAATTACTAGCATCTTTTTCCTTTATAGCCAAAGTGTGTTCATAAGTTCTTCTTGACAACTTTGTCACAGTTTTTCCAACATAAAACAGTGGGCAGGAATCACAAGATGCCAAATAAACCAGTCCTTGTGACTCACAATTGTATCTGTTTCTGGTCCAAAGGTTTAAATTATGTGCCTTAATGTGAATGTTGGGAAGTGTTGGTAATAAATTGGCACTACTTACACCTGCCACTTTAAGTACCCAAATGTATTTGTTTCTAATGGTGTAGTTTGATGGTGTTCTAACATGGAGTTCACATTGTGAATTCTTTTGTAAGTAAACAAAGGGCTGTCACCAATAATTTTGGCCAATTCACCATTACCTAAAATGATCTTCCAGTTGTCATTGAGTGTGTCTCTAATCAGATGCATGTCACTAGAAATAGGAAGTGGAAAAGCCCTGCTATATTTAGCGAGTGAAGTATTTGTGGAAGTCAATTCTTCTTCTGTGTCTGCCACTGTTTCTGGCTGATTTTTCACCAAAATTGATTTAGCTTTGTTTGATCTAAGCAGAAAAACTTCCTTGATAAAATTTGTCAGTCAGTCAATGTCATAGCCTTTATGAAGGAAAAGCAATTTTAAATATTTTGTTTCTTCCTCAAAAATAGTTTGCTTACTGGTGAGGCTACTGAGTCTGTTAAATTGTCTTTTTATCACCCCATTCTACATATGAAAGGGGTGTTGACTTTTCCTGTGCAAGTGTTGTTTTACAAACTGAATGGCAAGTGTGATGTACATTTTTTATAGCTGTTTGCCCCCTTCTCTGTGGATTATTTTCTGTTAATGGTCATATGGTGTCATATACTCTATTTAGGCTAAAATGCTGACTGAGACGCATTATTACATCTTCATCATACATAATACAGTGATTTAATTATAATATAACTGTAACAAGCTCTTTAATAAGATCATTAAGTATCTAATGCAACATATGTTACTTAAAGGTATTATAACAAGATACTAATTGAACAATTAAATATAGTGCTTAAAATCTGAAACGGTTGTGATTTAACATTTTTATCTCCACCTCATCTTGTCTCATTACTTTCTTTATTGTCTAGAACAAAAAAAATGGAGACTGCTTTTCTTGGAGGGGTACAGTAGATGAAAAATAAAAAAATCACACATTTATTTTCTGCTACTGTAACTCTTTCATCTCACTATTAACGTTGCAGCTTATAAAGAACTAACTCAGAACACAATATGTGGTTATGTGAAAATAATGCACTTTGTGGCTGTCTGTTGCCCTGAACCTCTACAGGAACTGTGTTTCTTATACATTTATTGTCACCCAGGCCATTGTTTTCTATGAACCATATTCATAATCAGCCTGGATTAGAAAAACTGTTAACATAAACTACAGTGTAAACTGTGAAACATTATATATTAAGCATAAGCTATTGCTAATTATATGTACTGTATTATTATTATTATTATTATTGTTGCTACTAAATCATAATCGTGCATTCAGGCATGCAGTTCCATACATAGGTGAAGGTATTTAATCTCATTAAAATGCATTTCAGTATTTTCTCTGTGAAAATAATCAGAAGTTATAATTTTTCTTCAATCAAGGAGTCCTTGGTAAAGAACACCTAATCTGTTAAAGGCATAAACCGGATTATGCAACTGATACTATTACCTAGAGTGAATTACAGTTTAATATGACCCAGGCATGCAGCAAAACAGTGCTAACAAATGCACAAAATAGTGGAAGGCATAATAAGAAAACTAATAATAACAATAGTAATACCCATTTGTTAACCAGGTAAGCCCACTGGACACACAGTCCCTTTTCAGGGGCGACCAGGGAGCAATGTCTGGTTAAGTGACTTTTCAAGGTCACACAGCAGGTGATTGAGGGCTAAGAAAATCAGTCCCACAGAAGCTACAGCGCACTACATTACTCCAGTGCCAGTGGTGCCAACTGCCACTATTAAAGGACATGTTAGCAGTATTCCTTGCTTGGGAGTCAAACTCTGCACCTTCAGATTCTTACCCACCACCTAACCAGTAAGCCAGTAAGGACATGCACAGAATCATAACATTTCTAGTGAAGTGGTTGTCAATAACAGTCTACACAGAAAAGCAGTCAACTCAGTGAAAGAAAAAAAAACAGACACCAAATTATAGTATGAGTACATGTATGATACAGTTAAATGGAGTGCAGAAACACACCATATAAAACTGTGTATTAATATCATATCACTAAAACTTCTACTGTTAGTACACTGTAATCTGCTGCATGTAAATTAAAAACTGTGCAGAATATGTTCCAAAAAGTGCCACAGTAGAAACAAGAAGTAGGAACCTTCAGGATGAAGCAGTAAATAAATGAAGTGTTCCTGTATCAGAGGATAAATGTATTGTGTTCAGGCTACAGATACACATCAAAGTGACTACACAATCTTGAAGGCAATACTCAGTTGTTTGCAGAGTTCATTGTAAATGGAGCAACCTATACTGAGCCAGAAAATATAGCAAACCTACTGGCTGACAAATTCAACTCCAACTTTACCTCTCTCTCTCTCCCTCTCAATCTTATAGGTTCATAGGTTCATAGGTAGGTACTAGGCTATCAGCCCAAGGGCCTATGTAAGCCTAGCCAGCAAGGTTCCATAGCTTATGCCACCCAAGAAAGTTATTTTCCTGTGCCACTGTCCAACAGAGACACAGAAGTGATCCTCAGGGTGTATTTCCTATTTCCCATCCACTCATCAAGATTTTTCCCTCAGGAAATACCATCAAATATAACTCCTCCTGCTATCACTAGGAAACAGGTCATTAATGCTGTTAAGACCAAGCACACTTCATAAGTGGGCCCAGACAATGTCCCAGGATGCCTTCTAAATAACATGAAACATGACCTAACAAGTCCTCTGGAATTGCTATTTAACTGTAGCCTCCAAACAGCCTTCTTGCCTCATGAATAGAGAACAGCAACAGTCCTCCTGTACAAAGGTTGTCCATCTACAGACCCTGGAAATGACAGACTCATAAGTCTTACTAGTCTTATATGCAGAGCCACGTAAAGAATTATGGAAATGATCAATAATGATATAGTAAACCGCCAGACATTGGACAACTAGTTTGGTTTTATCAAGGGCAGGTCATGCCTACTCAACCTAGTGGACTTCTTGGAGAAGGTTACCAAAGCAATGGATGATGCCTATCTTGACCTGGCCAAGGCATTGGACACAGTACCCCACTCAGCCATTGTTAACAAACTCAAGAGGTTAGGTACAAACCCATATGCCATCCAGAGGATAGCCAACTGGTTCATAGACAGGACTCAGGAAGTTAAAATTGAGGAGTCCACCTCTACAAAGAGGCCAGTCACAAGTGGAGTCTCTCAGGGATCAGTCCTTGGACTACTCCTTTTTGGCATTTACTTCATTGAACTTAAGGCCAATGTCAATGGTCTCTAAATTTGCAGATGATTGCAAATTAGGAGTTGTCATTGAATCCCACACTGACACAAATGTTCTCCAGGAAGGGCTGACACAGGCAAACAACTGGTGTCAGAGCCATGGACTAAAACTAAATACCAAGAAATGCATAACAGTATCCTTTGGGAAATCCTCCACCCCAAGTAACTATCATGTCGACAATACAACCATTAGAGTTGACCTAGTAGTCAGTGACTTACGGACACATATAGATAGTAATCTAGCTTTTGACCATCACCTTTTTACAGTATTGAAGAAATCATTCCATGTTGCGCAACTTATAAACAAAGGTATGGCATCTAGGTCCAAAGAAGTCATTATTCCACTGTATTTGGTATTCATCACACCTATCATTGAGTACAATGCCCCCTTTGGTATATATCTAATCAGGCATATCCAACAAACAGAATGTCCACAGAGGTTCCTCACTAAAAGAACACAGGGAATAAATAAAATGTCCTATGCAGACTGCCTCAAGGTCCTATCTCTGTATTCAGTCTCCTACAGGCTGTTGAGGGGAGATCAATGCCTGGCATACAGGGCATTGTCAGACCCCACTCTGATGGACCTCTTGCATATCCACAAAACAAACAGCACCTGAATTACCCATTCTAAAGACTTAAACATTGCCTGTGATATAAATAGGACCTGCTGGAGAAACAGGTATGTATCCCAGAGACTACCCTGCCTCTGAAAGAGGCTCCTCATTCATGTGAAGCAGAGTTCCTCCGTAACCCAATTCAAGTGTAACTTGGAACATTGGATGAGGAACAGGAAATTCATCCATGGCTTGGTATCTGTGCCTCTAATGGACACAGGAAACCTGTAAATGGTTCATCTCCCATGACCCTGCTTGTAAATGGTTCATCTCCCATGCCCCTGCTTACACTTATCGAGGGTACCAGAACTTGTCGGAAAAAGGCCCTGTGGTCATTAGCCTAGTAAGCACCTATGAACAGCAAATCTTTCTGTCTGTCCCATGTCTGTTTGTAGTTCCATATATGTGTTGTAGCCATTTGGTCAACTGTACTCCTGTTCAAACTGGAGTGTCTTTTTTTTTTAATGCTGATGATCTAGGTTGATCCCCTTTTGTTCTGCTACAGTGACCAACACCAGTCTAGAATCAACAAACCCATTAATGTTGTTCCTATCAGGTTACCCAGGTTCCATTAGTTTCTCAGATACCTGTTGGAAATGGTGTGGGGAGGTCAGAAAAGATGATAAGCCTGCTCACCTCTCTTCACGGGGCAGGTATGTTCTCTGTGACTGAATCCTTAGTGAAGACCAGGTATTGTATGAGGGTTGCTCTCTGCAATGTTTTGGTCACTGACTACTTCATGGAAGGAAGTGAACATACACTGAATAAACCTACTGTAAACCTTACCTAGTGGATGTTATATGCACAGAGGACTGCAAACTTAACATAAAAAATGCAGATGACAGCAGGTACCCACAGTTCACTTTAATTTCACCCCAAGAATGAATAAAGAGTAAGAGGTCAGGGAACAAAGGGGTTCACTGAGTAAACATGAGAGTCAAGTTCAATGGTCAGCAATGGTCAGCCAGGCATTGGCTCAGAATACTACAAAAATGAAGACTGATCCCTGTAGTAAGCAAATCCTCCTCCTAGAAGGCTGTAATGCCATTTGTGACTTGCTCTGTAAATGAGTTCTTTGTTATTACTCTTTAGTCTAAAAAACAAAATGCTTCCTGATTATGAACAATGTAAAACAAAGAAGACAGGTTCATCAGTCTTGCAGTATATTGGGATATGTGTGTCTTTAAGCATGCTAGAGCACTCTGATAGGAAATGCATGTAACACGGTACATCTCTTTGTAGACAGCAGACACAATAACGATCTCATGGAGGGAGCTCATATATCACAGTTACCTGAATCTTTGTTGACTGCCGTAATAGACATTATGAATGCTGTATTCATATATCCTCAAACTGAGCACCACTCTGATATGCTGCTCTTATAATTGTGACAATCCATGTGATTAAAGGCCAAGAACTTTATCAGTGCAACAATCTATCTTCTTTTCCATACTTGATTTCATCCACCTGCTAGCATACCTGTTGTTTACATGTTTAGTAAGGCCCCTCAGACTATTTTCAGTCTCTGAACTCTTGGCTTTATTCCTTTTTACAAACCAGACACAAGTTCAAAGCATTTTGCATCAGTGAATTTCTGTGACTATTCCTGAATCAGCTCAAGCTAAATCTATGTAACTGCTTTTCCCACTCCATTTCTCTATGCTATGCCTTGACCTCTGACCTTCATATTTCTCTGAAGACATCATCTGTTCTCTGCACGTCAAACTAATTTTTCTACTCAGTAATTAGACCTGAGTAATTGCATCACAGAGGAAGCATGCAATGATTTAGACTGTTTGGAAAGAATGACTTTTGGAACATCACTTGTAATTATTCTGTATGAGGCAGGGCAACACCTGGTTCACTTACCTGCACAATGCACACAATACATGTTTCAACACTTCAAGCTGAGTAATGACCAACATGCTGCCCTTTAGTTTTTGCCTTGCCTCAGGTGATTGTCTGAAAATTGCCCGTTTGGATCAGTACATTTAACTATCTTGCAGACTATCTGTTTCCTGCTGAATACAAGTTTTTTAGCTATATTCTTCCTTACAAAATTGGGCAGCCCCCTTTAACTACAAGTAATAGCAACAATCCCTTCTGAATTTTGTAGCAAATGGTAGAGACAGTCTTATGCAGTACTGATAATTTATATCTCTCTCTCTCTCCTGTCTATTATAAACTCAGATGTTCCAGCTTGTATTGCTTTCTGAGGAAAGCACCAAATTGTCCCAGACATAACAGATACACCTACTCCTGTAGGTGTAGCCATAAACAACTCTTTTCATTTACTGGTTAACAGTGAAAATATTGGCAGTTTGTTTCTTTTTTAAAAATATTATTTTCATCAAATATATACTTTTTGTTTGAAACTACAGTTTAACTATAAGATACTCATTCAGTATATCCCAGCTTGCCACAGTTATACCATTTTGCTGTTTTAAAATTACAGTTTTGTGGGCTATTTCTCTTCTTACTAAAATGATAAATAACATTGTTTATCATTTTGGTGGTTAATCAGAATTTCAGATGTACACACTCACCAGCATCTTTCGTCAGCCCTTGGCTTGCTCCATACTATATCAGATGATTCATATAACAGCTTTCCTCTGCACTATCCTTTTTAGAGTGTTTCATTCAAATTTGAACTAAAGTCACAGACATTTCACTGCACACTCTATCATCTCTACAGCACTGTATCCCAATTTCACTGACCTTCTGGCGGCTATAATTAAAACAATGCTTTATTTTTTGTTTCCTTGTTTGTTAATTGGGTAGGTAGTATGGTCCAAAGGCCATTTTTAGCAGTGATCAGGTCAAGAGGCACTGAACAATCATATTGTTAAGATAATAACATTTCTATCATCTGTTGTGGTTGAAAAGGTTGTCTGAACCTATCTACCTACCCAGTGAACAAATTAATGTATCAACTATTAATACAGTCATAGAAAACATTAAAATTAAATCATTGTATTACATTAAGGTATAAAGAGTCACAAAATACAGTTCATGCATTAAAGGTTGTAGCTTAGGCAAAAATGAAAGTATTTTTTTTTCAGTTTGTAGGCACTCGCCATTACTAGTGCAAATATTTCAATATGGAGCCGATAAATATAAATGGCAAAGACAGGATGAAAGTAAGGCATGATGTTAAGACTTCTTTCGGCTTTTCCCGGTTAGGGGTCACCACAGCAGATCACCTGTCCGCTCATGATTGGCAGTGGAGTTTTACGGTGTCGAGTTGCCAGCCCAGCACTCAACCTTCCACAGAAGGCACACACTCATGCCTAGGGCCAATTTAGAGTGTCCAATCCACAGCATGTCTTTGGGATGTGGGAGGAAACCGGAGCACCCGGAGGAAACCCACGTGACCACAGGGAGGACATGCAGATTCCGCAAAGAAGGCACCCCAGCTGAGGATTGAAACGGAGAACATCTTGCTGTGAGGCAGCAGTGCTAACCATTGCACCACCACGGCCGCCCATAAGGCATGATGTTAAGACTAAAGTTCAGAATTCAGTCTAGACATTAAAAATCACTTTTTCTCATTTTTGTAAACCTACTAATTTTAAGTATGGTGCTAGTCAAAATGTTAAAGAGAGGTTACTAAATAGGATGCTAATCTATGTTCATTGGTCTACAAATATGGCTTGTATTCTTCCTTATGTGAATAAAACAAAACAGCAAAAACCAAGCTAACTGACATGAACAATGATAATAAAAGCCAGTGCAAAACCAAAAATAGATTTATTTGAATAAAACCTTCAGTAAGCGCTTTTGTCTCTTGCATACACTGAGACTTCTTCAGACTGAAAGTAATTAATTATTGACACATTCTTAAATAGTAAAATAATACCACATGATTTAATAAGTTAATGCTTTAACCCTTTATGTTTTAAATATGCAACAAAATCCTCATGGTTGTTCAAGCCAGGGGGTAGCAGGCATTTAATCTAACTTGTCAAGAATATTCTAACCACCCCAGTTCTTCTTCTGCATTTAACAATCTTTTAGTATTTTTAATTGCATCTAATACCAAAAACTTAAAAACAGCTTTACAAGTGCCATTCGTAAAATATCTACTCAAAGCAATCCTTTCATCACCTGTCTGAACTGCATACGTATGTTCATAAATTCTTTTGTATAACTCATGAGAAGTTCTACCTATATAAAAAGCCATACATGAAACACAAAAAGCAAGATAAACCACACATTTTGACTTACATGTAAACAATCCATTAACACTGATCTTATAATTATTAATAATGATATTATGGTCTTCAGTGTATAAGTAATTACATAAATTACAACTCAAGCATTTCACCATTCCCTTTTTTGAACACTTGGTCCTAGGTATATTCAGTTTTGCTTAAAAGTAATTTTTGAAACTGAAACTTTTGCCCTTCTTTTGTATAAATAATGGATGTTTTCCAACTACCTTCAAGATTTCAGTGTTTCCAATAAAAATCTTTCAATTATTGTTAATTATATTTTTAATAGATGCTGAATCAACACTATTTTGAATGGGCGTCATTGTTTTAAAGTCCTTTTCTCTCGGTTTAATAACATTCACTTTATTTCTTTCTTATTTGTGGTTGTATCAGAGAAAATGTCAAACACAAATTTTCTAGGATATTATCCACTTATTAATTTTTCACAAACACTAAGTCGCTCTTCAAAAAAATCCTCATCTCTTACTGTTAGAGTATTTGTTCTCATAAGTTGCCGCTTTAAAACATTTTGTTTTGTCTTTTTGGGGTGTGTAGTTTTCTAATGGAAATAAGCATGTTATGCACTTCTTTATTATAAATCTTAGTAATTAACTTGCTACCAGATTTAAAAATACTAATACCAAGGAAGTTAACACTAATAGGACTATACTGACAAGTAAATTTTAAATTCGAGCTGATATTGTTAATATGCATAACAAACTCATTTAAGGACTGTTCACCCCCTCTCCAGACTATAAACACACCATCAGTAAACTGAAAAAATGTTATAACATTGGTCATAAATTTACTCTATAGAATGTTGGTAGTCTCCCACCCATCCATGCAGGTTAGCATAACTGGGGTCCATTGCTGTCCCTATAGCAACACCATTTGTTTGACAATAAAAATCTTCATTAAATTCAAATTAATTCTAACTTAAAATTACATCTAGTAATTCCATTAATAAGGTTACTGTGTTGCTTGAAAATAACCTGGACGTTAGTAACTCTAGCCTCACTACCTCCATCTCTTCAGCATTGGGTATAAAAGTACAGAGATATTTAATATCTAAAGTTACCAACAAGTCTATCTCCAAAATCCTAACTTCTTTTATTTTATTCATAAAATCAAATGTGTCTTTAATATATGTACTATTTAAACACACTACTTTTTGGAGATGTTTGTCTGCAAAGATAGCCATACTTTTAGTTTTACTATTGATACTAGATACAATCAGTCGTAATGTGAGAGTGTCTTTCTTATTTCTTGAGTGTTACCCTTATATGTGCTTTAATTTTATTCCTTTTAATAGACATGGATTGTTTATTATTTTTAAAATGTGACATTTTTCAAAAAAATATGCTGCTCACGGCAGTCAGGACTGTAACTAGAGATTGTGTTTTTCGTATTAACTTTGTTTTTTCTAGTTTATCCTGCCCATATTTCTTATCTTGATATGTTATATAGTATACAAAAATGAAATACAGATTTAAATAAACAAGACTTTTTCTCAAAAACAATACCGACATACGTGGAAAAGGCTACCTTTGACAACTGTGGAATGTAAGACCACAGTTCTACTCAGGAGTTCCTGTGGTAACTTGCAGGCTAGAGAAAAGAAATACAGATTCAGTATACTAGCTACATAGGAAAACTGAGAAAAGATAGGTTGTTGCTGTTTGTCTTTTCGGCTTTTCCCGGTTAGGGGTCGCCACAGCAGAACCCCAGTCCACTAATGATTGACAGTAGATTTTTATGGTGCCGAGTTGCCAGCGTGATGCCCAACCTTCAACGAAGGCACGCCCTTTGTATTCCTCAATAATGAATGGGACACTCAAATATGTATAAAAAGTCTATATGGAGTGATAAAAAATCCTAGCAAATCAATACACTTCAAAAAACAAATTAGATAAATGGTTTAACTACTTGTGCTCAAGACACACACATCATTGCTGCCACTACCTTGTCTCAACAAGTGCTCTAACTCTCAGCAACATGTCTCTGAAAGTCTCCTATCAATCACTAAACCTAAAATTCCTTGAAGTCTTAAACCAAAATTCCTGATTGTTCCTTAAACCTAAACCCCCCCCCAACCCTAATGTCCTGATCAGTCCTCAAACATAAATCCCTTTCCCCTCCCTAAACCTAAAGTCTTGATCACTCCCTAAATCTAAAATCCCTTTCCCCCTCACTAACCCTAAAGTCCTGATTGGTCCAGTAACCTAAAATTCGCACCCCCTCCCTAACCCTAAAGTTCCCAATCACTTTGCACTACACTCCAGTTTCGCCTTCCTAAATCTAACGTAACCCTTCTCACTCCACTTCACTTACCTAGTCCATAAGCACTTCCTCTCCCTTTGTTTCCTAGGAAGTGAGCAGTTCCTATGTGTCTGCTGCTTGCTGAACTCAAGATTCAACTAAGATTCAAGTTTTGGCATGAGCAACTACTCTCATGGGCTAAGAGCTGCTCATGTCCCTGGCTGTGGTGTAGCAGAATTTGAGGAGCTGACATTCGAGTCCCTGTATTGTTTGTGGGATAAATACAACAATTTCTAAAGCCATGCTATTATATGTACTACAAGTGCACTTAGCATCCTGCTCCTCCTCCTCATCATCAGCAACCCCCTTCCCCACGTTTATATAGGGTCACATCATCATTAATCAATGTTACCAGATCATTTAAAGCCAATGTTTACACCTCCATGTTCCTAGTCCTGAAGTGGCTATAATAACACTCATTTAAATAGGTGAATGCTAGGCTAACTGCCCTGAAGGGCCATTTTAATCTTAGCCATGTTATCCCATTAGGTATTTAAATAACCTTATCGTGATTTTTATTCCTCTACTTCCCATTTGTGAATGAATGTTTCTGGGGTTAGTCCTTGTGGTTTGTATCATATAGCAGAGGTCACTTGAAAAGTTAGTCCTGGAGCACCTATGGGACATTTGAAATGCATCATACTTTAGCCCTATGGCTAAGCATTCTGTTGCTTGTTATCAACCTATTGACTACCTACATGTTATTTGCAACTAGATTTAAATGTTTAAATGCAACTTTCCCTATAGAAAAAGGAGGCACCAAGGCAGGCTTCAATTTTATTTTATAGGTTCATAGGATGATACTAGGCTATTGGCCTGGAGGCCCTTATAAGCCTAATCAGGAATTTTACCTATGTTTCCACAAAGTCAGTACCTGTTTCCCCTGTCCAGTAGGGAGACAGGTGGGATTCCAGGGGTATATTTTCTGTTTTCCATCCAGTCATCCAGGTTCCACTTTAAGAGGGCTAGAGAGGTACTCTGCTTGACATTGAGAGGGAGTCTGTTCCACAGATGGGGGAGTCTTTTGGACACAAATCTATCCTGCCAACAAGTTCTATTAATGTCACAGACCAGGATGAGGCCTTGCATGTTGATTGCACGAGTGGAATTTGACTTATGGATATGCAGCAACTCCATCAAGGCTGGGTCTGAGATGGCATTGTATGGCAGATACAGATCACCTCTGAGCAGTCTGTTTGAGACTGAGAAGAGGGACAGGGCTTTTAGCCTATCTGCATAGGATAGGTGTTTGAGACTTTCCAGGTCAGGAACGTCTGTGGTCTCTCCAGCTGCTGAATGTGCTTGGCAAGGTACATGCCGAAGGGGGCTTTGTACTTGATAATAGGTCTGATAAGGGAGGAGTACAGGGATGTTATGACCCCCTTGTTCCTCGATGAAATACCCTTACTTATGAGGTGGGCCACGTAGAAAGTATTCCATTTACCAGAGACATTGTGGTGGTCAAAAGTCAGGTTGCTGTCAATCTGGGTGCCCAAGTCCCTCATGACTGATTGCATGCTTATTATATTGTTATTCATGTAATAATTAGTGGAGATGCCATTTTCCCAAAGGGGATAATGATGCATTTCTTGGCATTCAGTTTGAGGCCATGCTTCTGGCACCAGTCATTAGTTTGAGTAAGGCCCTCTTGGAGGATGTTCCCATCACTAGGGGAATTTAAGACAGAGCTCAGCTTGCAGTCATCTACAAACTTGGTCAGCCACAGACCACTGGTTTTGCCTTGCACCTCAGAAAACTGTATCCCAAACAGTAGAGGACCCAAGAATAATCCTTGGTGTACACCACTTGTTACGGGTCTACTACTAGAGATGGCTTCCCCTATTTTGACTGAGTGGGTTCTATCAGTGAGCTAATTAGCTACCCAACTGGTAACATACAGGTTAATGCCTAGCTGGGAGAATTTATCTATTATGCCCGAGTAGGAAATAGTGTTGAAGGCTTTGACTAGGTTAAGGTAGGTGGTGTGCACCATCTTCCCCTCGTCCATAGCTTTGGTGACTGTTTCAATGAAGTCGACCAAGTTTAACAGGTATGATCTCCCTTTGACAAAACCAAACTGTATGGGGTCAAATGTCTGGAGGTTGCCAATGTCCTTGTTTATAAGGTCCATGATAATGTGTTCCATGGCCTTGCAGATCAGGCTAGATAGGCTGATGGGCCTATAATTGCCTGGGTCAGTGGATTCTCCAACTTTGTGTAGTGGGATGAGTGGCTGTCCTCCATTCAGCTGGGATGAAGCCAATGTTCAGGCTTTGGTTGAATAGGGTGTCTAATGGAGCTGAGAGCTCATGGCTGAGTTCATGTATAATACAGCTAAGGATGTTTTTGGGTCCCAAGGAGACTGTATTTTTTCCTTTGAGAGGGCATTAATGACCTGGTGTACTGATGGGGGGATGTGGGGGTGAAGTTTTCACTGAACCTGTAAAACCTGTAATTTGTAAAACATTAGTATCTAATGCTAAAAGCATGACTTACTATTTAAATATTTGTTTTACATTTATTTGCTAGGACTTTATCTCCTTAAATAGAATGCTTGCACCTTCTTGTTCTTTGGCCCATAAGTTAAGGACCATAAGCTAATCACCTTAGATATCCACATCCCGCCCCCACCCACCATTAAGGAAACCATGGTAAAAAATTTCTCCAAAGCCAACTTCATGCTTCTTAAGACAGAAGTGGCGAACTTCATGACACCCATGCAGATGGACAATACAGTTACGACTGATGAATCCTACACAAATGCACTCTATAAGCACTTACATGAGTGCATAGATCATGTTATCCCAAACAAAACCAAGACGCTATCCTCCAAAAAAAGGAAGCCACTCTGGTGGTCCCCCACCATAAACAAACTCTTCAACAGAAGGACGAAACTGTTGCAAAAGAGAGTAACATCCCATGAATGGAGGAGCTCCCTGGTCAGCCTCAGTAAGAAGTTGAGATCCCTTATAAGATCCTCCAAAGCTAGCTACAAAAACAAAATCACCACTGCTTCTAAGGGCAACCACAAAGCATTCTATATCTATGTCAAGAATCTCAATGGCAACACCCAGATCTGCTCTGAGTTACAGCACAACTGCATGAAAATTACAGAACCAACTGATATTGCCAACATCCTGGTAGATAGGTTCAGTGCTAACTTTACCCCCTCTCACCCCTAAAAGCCCATATCTATACAGGAAGAATGCAGAGTCTCTGTAATCACATCTATGCAGGTAAAAGCTGCACTCTGTAAAACCAAAAACACAGCATCCATGGGACTGGACAACATCCCAGGCTGCGTTTTACATGAACTTCAGAATGAACTGGCTCCCCACCTAAGCACCATGTTCAATCATAGTCTCACATCAGGCTTTGTGCCCATTGAATGGCACACAGCAACAGTTATCCCACTCCACAAAGGGAGAACCACCACTGATGCTGGGAACTATCACCCAATTAGCCTGACAAGCCTGGTCTGCAAGGCCATGGAATGTATCATCATGGAACTCATAAACAAAGACATTGGTAACCTCCAAACTCTGGACCCCACACAGTTCGGGTCTGTGAATGGAAGATCATGCCTTCTGAACCTGATCAACTTCTTTGAGGAAGTCACCAAAGCCGTAGACGAGGGTAAGGTGGTTCACACAGCCTATCTTGACCTCGCCAAGGCTTTTGACACCATCCCTCATTCTGGAATTATAGCTAAACTCACTAAACTAGGTATAAATTCCTACGTCACAAGATGGGTTGCCAACAGGCTCACTGACAGAACCCATACTGTAACAGTTGCAGACTCCAAGTCTGACTTCAAACCAGTGACAAGTGGAGTACCACAGGGTTCAGTCCTGGGATCTCTCCTGTTTGGTATCTACTTTTCTGAAGCACAGGCTAACACAGAAGGCCTCTGGCTAACGAAGTTCTCAGATGAATGAAAACTAGGAGGCATAGTCGAGTCCCCAAATGATGTGGACATCCTACAGAAGGGCCTCACTGAGACAAATGCCTGGTGTCAGAGTCATGGCCTCAAGCTCATTGCCAAAAAGTGCATTGTCATCCCCTTTGGTAAAAACTCTGTACCCAGGAACTACCACATAAACTGCATTCTACTTAATGCTGAATGTGTGATAAGAGACCTTGGGACTCAGGTGGACAGTAGTCTTTCCTTTGATAATCACATCACCACAGTAGTCAGGAAATCCTTCTATGTGTTACACCTCATTACAAAAGGGTTCTCATCCAGGAAAAAGGAGATCATTGTTCCCCTCTACTCGGCACTCATTAGATCCATTATAGAGTACAATGCCCCTTTTGGAATGTATCTCAAAAGATATCTGCAGCAGCTGGAAAGGCCACAGAAGTACCTCACAAAGAGAATTACTGGCCTCAAACAGATGCCCTACACTGACAGTCTCAATAAACTCCAGCTTTACTCTGTAGCATATCGCCTACTCCAAGGAGATCTCTGCCTAACATATAAAGCTATGTTAAACCCAGAGCTGTTTGACATGCTACACCTAAAGAAATCCCAATCCCTCTGAGCTACACGCTCTAGGGGCCTAAACCTTGTCACCACAATAAACAGGACATGCTGGAGGGATAGATTCCTGTCTCAGAGACTTGCCATACTCTGGAACAAGCTACCCATCTATGTCAAGCAAAGTTCCTCATTAGCACTCTTCAAGAAAAATCTTGATGAGTGGATGGGAAATAGGAAATACACCCCGGGATCACTTCTGTGGCTCTGCTCAACAGGGGCACAGGAAATTAACTTTCTTGGGTGGCGTAAGCCAGGGAACCTTGTTGGTTTGGCTTACTTAGGCCCTGGGGCTGATAGCCTAGTACCTACCTATGAACCTATGAACCTAAGTAACTGTAGGCTGTTTAACTTCACTACAGTCTCCAGATCCCATGTTTCAAGGCCTACCAGGTTAAAGTGATAATTCTCTGGAAATCTTTGGATTACTGAAAAAAAATAATTTAATTTTGTTTTCTTTCTTTTTTTATATTTAAAGATTCTCTCCAAGTAGCTAACTATGGATTTGTGAGAATTTAAATGTTTTTTTCTGCAAATGTTTGGGCAGTGTTCTTTTCTGCCTTCAGCAGAATGTAATGGAGTACAAAGTTACAAGTTTTAATGTTGGTAAATGCAAGACAAAGCTTTCACAGCAACCTCAATCAAATCGGAGTATAAAATGTACATAAAGTTCCAGAACAGTAGAGGAAATGACACTGCCCTGGGGTAATAATAAACTGAATTCTAAACCTGAAATACGACATTAAGCAAAGAGAGCAAATATAAGAAGTTAATATTCTTAGACTTATTAAAGGTACAGATAGTGTGATTATGATTTTTTAATACACCTCAGTTAGATCTGTTTTAGAATATTGTGTTTCATTTAGTTTATCAAAAATCATTAGAAGTATCAAAAGAGGGATTGCTTTATCTTGGTCTGTGAGATGAAAGTGCTAAGCCATATTAAAAGCTTCGAGTGGTTTTGTAGCTCCAGAGTGCTTTTCAGTTTATTTGTCTTACTGGACTTTTATGACCTGACATAGCTTTCCGAGCACCAGTGCATACAACATTTAATGATGTCTGCATTCGTACCTGTAGGAGATTTCAGTTATTTATTTAATATGTCAGGCTGGAATTCTTTGTTCTACCTTCATTCCCTCCTTTTCTAGATAGTGGTTATTCCCTCCCAAGCGGTCTGCTTCAAAATGTTCTTCAAATAAGCTATTTTATTTTAAGAAAAAAAGGTTAATATTAGCCGCAAGTGAAAAGAATAATAATAAAACAGATATTCTACCTTGTGATAGTTATAAGCAAAGCCTATACATTTAAAAATGTACAAAGGATTAAGGAATAACTGACAGTTAATTGACATTATACAATGACCCCCCATTAATATTCTAAAACGTGCACTCTGATTGGTCAGCGTGCACACTGTAAATCAGACTTATACTAATGGAAAAAGGTCCAGTTGCCCGGACTTTTTCCATTAGTATGTCTTTTTTTTTTCTTACAGCAGCGGAGAAAGCAAATATGTTTTATGTCTTTTTCTGAAGTCAGCAATGATCTCTTTGGTCTTGTTCACATTTAGTGAGAGATTGCTGTTGTCGCACCAGATGATGAGATGACTAACCTCCTCTCCTTAGGCTGATTTGTCATCATTGCTGATGAGACGTACGACAGTTGCGTTGTCTACAAACTTGATGCTGTGGTTCGAGTTGAACTTGGCTGTGCAGTCTTGAGTCAACAAAGTAAACAACAGAGGGCTCAGTACACAGCCTTAAGGAACCCCCATATTTATAGTGATGCTCTCAGAGTTGCTATTTACAATGTGTACTGTCCGAGGTCTGTCTGTGAGGAAGTCCAGTATCCAATTGCAGGGGGTCTGTGTTTATTCGCAGTTAGCCAAATTTCATTATCAAGAGTTGGGAGATCATTGTGTTGAAGACAGAGCTAAAGTCTATAAACAACATTTGCACATAACAACTCTTGTTTTACAAGTGGGCCATGGATACTTGAAACCCCATCGAGATAGCATCTGCTGTGGAACGATTCAGTCGATATGCAAACTGTAATGGAGCTAAGGATGCCGGGAGACTAGATGTTATACGGTCCTTGAGCAGCCTCTCAAAGCACTTCAATAGTCATTATATCTGACGGTGTGGACTTCTTTGGGATAGGTATTATGTTTATAGCATTTAGGTAGAATAGCCTTACTCAGTGAGATTTGTAGATATCTGTAAGAACATGTCAGTTGGTCAGTGCATTCTCTAAGCATTCTTCCCAGGATGTTGTTGGGTCCAACCATCTTCCTTGTAAGTCCACACCTTGGTTAACCCTGCGCAGAGTTCTTTTAACATAACTGTGGTTGAGATGTAGGACTTCATCCCCTTCATTGGTAGGGGCTTTCATTGCAGTTGTATTATTTCTTTCCTCAAACCTGTTGAAGAAGGCATTTAGTTTGTTAAGTAAGTCAATACTGTTATCACAGTTTGCTGATGTGGG
The DNA here is from genome assembly GCF_019279795.1 of Protopterus annectens. NCBI lineage: Eukaryota > Metazoa > Chordata > Ceratodontiformes > Protopteridae > Protopterus > Protopterus annectens. Next base: position 1,455,545,834 of record NC_056726.1, read on the forward strand.
TCTGTAATCTGTGATGGATTGTATACCTTGCCACATTCGTTTTGAGTCTCTGAAGTCACTGAAGAGAGTCTGGATTTTTTGACCATATACCCTTTTTGCTGTTTATATTCCCTTGTATAGGTTTGCTCTGGCTTCCTTATCCCCCAACTTGAAGGCTGTGTTGCGTACCCTAAGGAGCTCATACACTTCCCTTGTGAGCCAGGATTTCTGGTTGGCATGTGTGATGATGCTCTTGGTGACTGTCACGTCCTCCACTCACTTTGATATGTATCATTCTACTGGCTCAGTGTAATCTTCGAGGCTGGTGTGCTAATCTGTAATGACAGCTTCTTTGAATGTGTTCCAGTCTGTGCATTCAAAGCAATCCTGAAGAGCAGAGATTGCTCCTTCTGGCCAGGCTCTTATCTGCTTCTTGGATGGTTTATCTTTGATTAGTAATGGTCTATAGGCTGGAGTCAGTATAATGGATAGGTGATCCAAATTACCAAGGTGTGGGCAGGGCTTAATGCTGAATGCTTGTTTGACATTGGTGTACACCTTATCTAGTATGTTGGCACCTCGGTGACAAAGTCTGTGTGCTGGTAGTAGTGCAGTAAAACTGTTTTCAGATTAGCCTGGTTAAAGTCACCAGCTATGACATAGACACAATTGGGGTTTTTATTCTGCATTTCACTGATTGACTTGTGTAGTGTGAACAATGCTTAATTTGTTTTGTACTGAGAGAAATATAAACAGCTGAGATGCTAATAGCTGAGAATTCCCTTGGCAGGTAAAAAGGTTTACATTTTACTGTCATGAACACCATATTCTCAGAGCAATGCAGTGAGGTTTTATCGCAGTTTGAGCACAAGTTGTTGTTTATATAAATGCAAACTCCACTTCCGCTGGATTTGCCAATAAGAGCTTGGCTTCTGTCTCCTCTAAATAATAGCCCATCTACATCAACAGTACTGTCACTGATACTAGGAATCCCTATGAACAGTACTGTCACTGATACTAGGAATCCATATGAATAGTACTGTCACTGATACTAGGAATACCCATGAATAGTACTGTCACTGATACAAGGAATTCCCATGAACAGTTCTGTCACTGATACTGGGAATCCCCATGAACACTACTGTCACTGATACTAGGAATACATATGAACAGTACTGTTACTAATATTAGGAATCCCCATGAATGGAACTGTCATTGATACTAGGAATCCCCATGAACAGTACTGTCACTGATACTAGGAATCCCCATGAACAGTACTGTCACTGATACTAGGAATCTCCTAGAACAGTACTGTCACTGATACTAGGAATCCATATGAACAGTACTGTCATTGATACTAGGAATCCCCATGAACAGTACTGTCACTAATACAAGGAATCCCCATGAACAGTACTGTCACTGATACTAGAAATTCATACAAACAGTAGTGTCACAGATACAATGAATCGCAATAAACAGTACTGTCACTGATACTAGGAATCCCCATAAACAGTACTGTCACTGACACTAGCAATCCATATGAACAGTACTGTCACTGATAATAAGAATCCCCATGAACAGTACTGTCACGGATACTAGGATTCCCCATGAACAGTACTGTCACTGATGTTAGGAATCCCAATGAATAGTACTGTCACTGATACTAGGAATCCATACGAACAATATTGTCACTGATACTAGGAGTCCCCATAAACAGTACTGTCACTGATACTAGGAATCCATATGAACAGTACGGTCAGTGATATTAGGAATCCCCATGAATAGTACTGTCACTGATACTAAAAATCCATATGAACAGTACTGTCACTGATACTAGGAATCCCCTAGAACAGTACTGTCACTGATACTAGGAACCCATATGAACAGTATGGTCACTGATACACGGAATCCCCATGAACAGTACTGTCACTGATACTAGGAATCCCCATGAACAGTACTGTCACTGATACTAGAAATTCATATGAACAGTACTGTCACAGATACAATGAATCCCCATAAACAGTACTGTCACTGATACTAGGAATCCCCATGAACAGTACTGTCACTGATACTAGGAATCTCCTAGAACAGTACTGTCACTGATACTAGGAATCCATATGAACAGTACTGTCACTGATACTAGGAATCCCCATGAACAGTACTGTCACTAATACTAGGAATCCCCATGAACAGTACTGTCACTGATACTAGGAATCTCGTAGAACAGTACTGTCACTGATACTAGGAATCCTTATGAACAGTACTGTCACTGATACTAGGAATCCCCATGAACAGTACTGTCACTAATACTAGGAATGCCCATGAACAGTACTTTCACTGATACTAGAAATTCATACGAACAGTACTGTCACAGATACTAGGAATCCATATGAACAGTACTGTCACTGATACTAGGAATCCCCATGAACAGTACTGTCACTGATACTAGCAATCCATATGAACAGTACTGTCACTGATACTAGGAATCCCCATGAACAGTACTGTCACTGATACTAGGATTCCACATGAACAGTACTGTCACTGATATTAGGAATCCCAATGAATAGTACTTTCACTGATACTAGGAATCCATATGAACAATATTGTCACTGATACTAGGAGTCCCCATAAACAGTACTGTCACTGATACTAGGAATCCATATGAACAGTACTGTCAGTGATATTAGGAATCCCCATGAATAGTACTGTCACTGATACTAGGAATCCCCATGAACAGTACTGTCACTGATACTAGCAATCCATATGAACAGTACTGTCACTGATACTAGGAATCCCCATGAACAGTACTGTCACTGATACTAGGATTCCCCATGAACAGAACTGTCACTGATATTAGGAATCCCAATGAATAGTACTGTCACTGATACTAGGAATTCATATGAACAGTACTGTCACTGATACTAGAAATCCCCTAGAACAGTACTGCCACTGATACTAGGAACCCATATGAACAGTACTGTCACTGATACCAGGAATCCCCATGAACAGTACTGTCACTGATACTAGAAATTCATATGAACAGTACTGTCACAGATACTAGGAATCCCCATGAACAATACTGTCACTGATACTAGAAATTCATATGAATAGTACTGTCACAGATACAATGAATCCCAATAAACAGTACTGTCTCTGATACTAGGAATCCCCATGAACAGTACTGTCACTGATACTAGCAATCCATATGAACAGTACTGTCACTGATATTAGGAATCCCCATGAACAGTACTGTCACTGATACTAGGAATCCATATGAACAGTGCTGTCACTGATACTAGGAATCCCCATGAACAGTACTGTCACTGATACTAGGATTCCCCATGAACAGTACTGTCACTGATACTAGGAATCCCAATGAATAGTACTGTCACTGATACTAGGAATCCATATGAACAATATTGTCACTGATACTAGGGGTCCCCATAAACAGTACTGTCACTGATACTAGGAATCCATATGAACAGTACTGTCAGTGATATTAGGAATCCCCATGAATAGTACTGTCACTGATACTAAAAATCCATATGAACAGTACTGTCACTGATACTAGGAATCCCCTAGAACAGTACTGTCACTGATACTAGGAATCCATATGAACAGTACTGTCACTGATACTAGGAATCCCCATGAACAGTACTGTCACCGTTACTAGGAATCCCCATGAACAGTACTGTCACTGATACTAGAAATTCATATTAACAGTACTGTCACAGATACAATGAATCCCCATAAACAGTACTGTCACTGATACTAGGGATCCCCATGAACAGTACTGTCACTGATACTAGCAATCCATATGAACAGTACTGTCACTTATACTAGGAATCACCATGAACAGTACTGTCACTGATACTAGGAATCCATATGAACAGTGCTGTCACTGATACTAGGAATCCCCATGAACAGTAATGCCACTGATACTAGGAATCCCCATGAACAGTACTGTCACTGATACTAGAAATTCATATGAACAGTACTGTCACAGATACAATGAACCCCCATAAACAGTACTGTCACTGATATTAGGAATCCCAATGAATAGTACTGTCACTGATACTAGGAATCCATATGAACAATATTGTCACTGATACTAGGAGTCCCCATAAACAGTACTGTCACTGATACTAGGAATCCATATGAACAGAACTGTCAGTGATATTAGGAATCCCCATGAATAGTACTGCCACTGATACTAAAAATCCATATGAACAGTACTGTCACTGATACTAGAAATCCCCTAGAACAGTACTGTCACTGATACTAGGAATCCCGTAGAACAGTACTGTCACTGATACTAGGAATCCTTATGAACAGTACTGTCACTGATACTAGGAATCCCCATGAACAGTGCTGTCACTGATACTAGGAATCCCCATGAACAGTACTGTCACTGATACTAGAAATTCATATGAACAGTACTGTCACAGATACAATGAATCCCCATAAACAGTACTGTCACTGATACTAGGGATCCCATGAACAGTACTGTCACTGATACTAGCAATCCATATGAACAGTACTGTCACTTATACTAGGAATCCCCATGAACAGTACTGTCACTGATACTAGGAATCCATATGAACAGTGCTCTCACTGACACTAGGAATCCCCATGAACAGTACTGTCACTGATACTAGAAATTCATATGAACAGTACTGTCACAGATACAATGAATCCCCATAAACAGTACTGTCACTGATACTAGGAATCCCAATAAACAGTACTGTCTCTGATACTAAGAATCCCCATTAACAGTACTGTCACTGATACTAGCAATCCATATGAACAGTACTGTCACTGATACTAGGAATCCCCATGAACAGTACTGTCACTGATACTAGGGATCCATATGAACAGTGCTGTCACTGATACTAGGAATCCCCATGAACAGTACTGTCACTGATACTAGGATTCCCCATGAACAGTACTGTCACTGATACTAGGAATCCCAATGAATAGTACTGTCACTGATACTAGGAATCCATATGAACAATATTGTCACTGATACTAGGAGTCCCCATAAACAGTACTGTCACTGATACTAGGAATCCATATGAACAGTACTGTCAGTGATATTAGGAATCCCCATGAATAGTACTGTCACTGATACTAAAAATCCATATGAACAGTACTGTCACTGATACTAGGAATCCCCTAGAACAGTACTGTCACTGATACTAGGAATCCATATGAACAGTACTGTCACTGATACTAGGAATCCCCATGAACAGTACTGTCACTGATACTAGGAATCCCCATGAACAGTACTGTCACTGATACTAGAAATTCATATTAATAGTACTGTCACAGATACAATGAATCCCCATAAACAGTACTGTCACTGATACTAGGGATCCCCATGAACAGTACTGTCACTGATACTAGCAATCCATATGAACAGTACTGTCACTTATACTAGGAATCCCATGAACAGTACTGTCACTGATACTAGGAATCCATATGAACAGTGCTGTCACTTATACTAGGAATCCCCATGAACAGTACTGTCACTGATACTAGGAATCCCCATGAACAGTACTGTCACTGATACTAGAAATTCATATGAACAGTACTGTCACAGATACAATGAATCCCCATAAACAGTACTGTCACTGATACTAGGAAATCCCTATAAACAGTACTGTCACTGATACTAGGAATCCCTATGAACAGTACTGTCACTGATACTAGCAATCCCCATGAACAGTACTGTCACTGATACTAGGAATCCCCATGAACAGTACTGTCACTGATACTAAAAATCCATATGAAAGTATTGTCACTGATACTAGGAATCACCTAGAACAGTACTGTCACTGATACTAGGAATCCATATGAACGGTACTGTCACTAATAGTAGGAATCCCCATGAACAGTACTGTCACTGATCCTAGAAATTTATATGAACAGTACTGTCACAGATACAATGAATCCCCATAAACAGTACTGTCACTGATACTAGGAATACCCATGAACAGTACTGTCACTGATACTAGCAATCCATATGAACAGTACTGTCACTGATACTTGGAATCCCCATGAACAATACTGTCACTGATACTAGGAATCCATATGAACAGTGCTGTCACTGATACTAGGAATCCCCATGAACAGTACTGTCACTGATACTAGGATTCCCCATGAACAGTACTGTCATGGATACTAGGAATCCATATGAACAGTACTGTCACTGATACTAGGAATCCCCATGATAATCACAAGGCTTTCTTTAGTTATGTTAGGAACCTGGGTGGTAATTCCCAGATATGCTCAGAATTAGTCCAAAATGACAAAAAATACACCGAACCCACAGACATTGCCAACATCCTAGCTGACAGGTTCAGCGCAAATTTCTCCCCTCCTCCCCACCAAAAGGGCAAATATCTATCCCAGCAGAGTGCTGCCCCCCCTGACATCTCAGATGCTCTGGTAAGAGCCGCCCTCTCCAAAGCAAAAAACACAGCATCAGTGGGACCAGACAGTGTCCCGAGCTGCGTCCTACATGAACTCCAAGAAGAACTAAACCCAAACATAAAACTACTGTTCAATCTCAGCCTTACTACAGGATATGTGCCCAAAGAGTGGCATACAGCAACAGTGGTCCCTCTCCATAAAGGTGGTGCCTCAACGGATCCTGGAAACTATCGCCCCATAAGCCTGACTAGCTTGGTTTGCAAAGCTATGGAAAGGATCATCATGGACCTCATAAATAAAGATATTGGGGACCTACAGACACTGGATCCTACCCAGTTTGGCTTTGTTAAGGGCAGATCCTGCCTCTTAAACCTGGTTGATTTCTTTGAAACAGTCACCAAGGCCATTGGTGAGGGGAAGGTGGTCCACACAGCCTACCTGGACCTCGCAAAAGCCTTCGATACAATACCCCACTCGGGCATTATAGATAAGCTTACCAGCTTAAATATAAACCCCTATGTCACTAGATGGATTGCAAACTGGCTCAAGGACAGAACCTACATGGTTAGAATTGCTGGAGCCATGTCAGACTCCAAACCAGTTATAAGTGGTGTCCCACAAGGCTCAGTCCTGGGACCTCTCTTAATATTTCTCGGAGGTACAGGCCAACACGGAAGGACTGTGGCTGACCAAGTTAGCAGATGACTGCAAACTGGGCACCATAATCGACTCTCCAGACGACACAAGCATCCTCCAAAAGGGCCTCATAGAAACAGACAACTGGTGCCAGAGCCATGGCCTCAACCTAAATGCCAAAAAGTGTATAGTCATCCCCTTTGGCAAAAACAAAGTGCCCACAAATTACCACATTAATGGTAATCCATTAAGTACAGAAGAAGTAATTAAGGACCTGGGGACCCAAGTTGATTGCAATCTCTCATTTGACAACCACGTGGCCAAAGTGGTTAGAAAAACATTTTATATAGCCCACTTAATCATGAAGGGATTCACATCTAGATCAGGAGAGGTCATCGTGCCTCTTTACTCATCCCTCATCAGGCCCATAATTGAGTACAATGCCCCTTGTGGGATGTACCTTACCAGACACCTGCAGCAACTGGAAAGACCCCAAAAGTACCTCACCAAGAGGATCAAAGGGCTCAAACAAATGCCATATGATGCTCGGTTAAAGAAACTCCAGCTCTACTCAATGGCATACCGCCTGTTCAGAGGCGATCTGTGCCTGACGTATAAAGCCATGTACAACCCGGAATTAATGGACATGCTGCACCTCAGAAAATCCAAATCTCATCGAGCTATGTGCTTGAGAGACTTGAACCTCAGCAATGAAATAACTAGGACATGCTGGAGGGACAGATTCATAACCCAGAGGCTCCCTTCACTCTGGAATAAAATCCCAGTCCAGGTTAGGCAGAGTCCCTCATTGACTGTCTTTAAGAGGAATCTTCATGAGAGGATGGGAGATCGTAGGATTACCCCGGGTATCACTTCTGTGTCACTGTTAGACAGAGGCACAGTATACTAACCTCGAAAAAGGGCATAGCAAAATAAATTTAAAATGGGTGGCGAAAGCCAAACACATTCTGGCTAAGCTTATAAATGCCCTAGGGCAGATAGCCTAGTATGAACCTATGAACAGTACTGTCACAGATACAATGAATCCCCATAAACAGTACTGTCACTGATACTAGGAATTCCCATGAACAGTACTGTCATTGATACTAGAAATCTGTATGAACAGTGCTGTCACTTATACTAGGAATCCCCATGAACAGTACTGTCACTGATACTAGGAATCCATATGAACAGTGCTGTCACTGATACTAGTAATCCCCATGAACAGTACTGTCACTGATACTAGGAAACCCCATGAAAAGTACTGTCACTGATACTAGAATTTCATATGAACAGTACTGTCACAGATACAATGAATCCCCATAAACAGTACTGTCAGTGATACTAGGAATCCCCATGAATAGTAAGGTCACTGATACTAGCAATCCATATGAACAGTACTGTCACTGATACTAGGAATCCCCATGAACAGTACTGTCACTGATACTAGGAACCCATATGAACAGCGCTGCCACTGATACTAGGAATCCCCATGAACAGTACCGTCACTGATACTAGGATTCCCCATTAATAGTACTGTCACTGATACTAGGAATCCCAATGAACAGTACTGTCACTGATACTAGGAATCCATATGAACAATACTGTCACTGATACTAGGAGTCCCAATAAACAGTACTGTCACTGATACTAGGAATCCATATGAACAGTACTGTCAGTGATATTAGGAATCCCAATGAATAGTACTGTCACTGATACTAGGAATTTCCC
>NC_056726.1:1455589243-1455594243 GCF_019279795.1 Protopterus annectens
TACTGTCACTACTATGAATAGTACTGTCACCAATACTAGGAATCCCCATGAATCATTCTGTTACTGATTATAGGATTCCCCATGAATAGTACTGTCACTGGTTCCAGGAATCACCATGAACAGTACTGTCACTGATACTAGGAATCCCCATAAACAGTACTGTCACTGATACTAGGAATCCCCATGAACAGTACTGTCACTGATACTAGGAATCCATATGAACAGTACTGTTCCTGATACTAGGAATCCCCATGAACAGTACTTTCTTTGATACTAAAAATCCTCATAAACAGTACTGTCACAGATACAAGGAATCCCCATGAACAGTACTGTCACTGATACTAGGAAATGCCATGAACAGTATTGTCACTAATACTAGGAATCCCCATGAACAGTACTGTCACTGATATTACGAATCCCCATGAACAATACTGTCACTGATACTACCAATCCGAATTAACTGTACTGTCACTGATACTAGAAATCCCCATGAACAGTACTGTCACTGATACTAGGAATCCCCATAACCAGTACTGTCACTGATACTAGGAATCCCCCTGAACAGTACTGTCACTGATATTAGGAATCCCCATAAACAGTACTGTCACTGATACTAGGAATCCATACGAACAGTACTGTCACTGATACTAGGAATCCCCATGAACAGTACTGTCACTGACACTAAGAATCCATATGAACAGTGCTGACACTGATACTAGGAATCCCCATGAAAGGACTGTCACTGGTACTAGGAATCACCATGAACAGTACTGTCACTGATACTAGGAATCCACATGAACAGTTCCGTCACTGATACTAGGAATCTCCATGAGCAGTACTGGTACTGATTCCAGGAATCCCCATGAACAGTACCGTCACTGATACTAGGAATCCACATGAACAGTGCAGTCCCTGATACTAGGAATCCCCATGAACAGTACTGTCACTGATACTAGGAATCGCCATAAAGAGTACTGTCACTGATACTAGCAATCAGATGGAGTAAAATATGTCTATAGCTGATTCATGATAACTAATGTCACCATATGGGCATGGGTATTTGGTGGCAATGGCAACAGTTGATACAACATTTACATTTCTGGGTTGGGCAAATGAAAGAGGGTGAGATATGGTTGTTTGCTCTAGCACAAACAACAGAACAGAGAAGTGAGGGTTAAGTGTTGCCAATATGTCTCCAACAATGACCTTGTTGGGATAGCAGCTAAGGATCCAGTAAAGTGGCAATTCAGTCTCAACACATGAATCAGTCCCTGTTTACTAACCTTTGGGTCTCGACACGTTTAACTAACTTGTGGGAGGGTGTATGTCAGTGGTGGCTCATGCTATTGGACTGCAGGACTACAGCCCCTCCCCCCAGCAAAATAGAAATAAAAGTAAAAAATTAAAAGTATAAAAATAAAAAAAATACAAAATAAAAAAAAATGCGTATCCTGGACTTCTGCGCATGTGTGATCAGCTCATTCCCGGAACCCATGCATGCACACAGGAATCTGGACTGCTGGCAAACCAGTCCGTATTAGGAAGACAGCATTCTGCACTCAGAGTCACAGACGTCTATGCAGTTAGAACTGCATAGACTCGGAGGGGATCAGACTGCAAGGTCTGCAGGCTGCAGCCTGCTCTCACGGGAAGGACAGGACTTTGGCTGTCTCGTGAGGCTTACTTGCTGGTCAAAGCAGGAGAATGCAGCTAGAGGCTTGTATGGATTAATGGATTGAAACTCTGCAGGTAGAGTGTGTGTGTATGTGTGTGTGTGTGTGTGTGTGTGTGTGTGTGTGTGTGTGTGTGTGGATGTATGCATGCGTGTTCGTGTGTGTGTGTGTGTGTGTGTGTGTGTGTGCGCACACGAGCACCTGTGTGTGTGTGTTTGAGTCGTCAGGAGGAGTGCATTTTCGCTTTCTCTGTTTCTGTGGAAGATGCCGCATTTAATTGGACTTTTTGTCAATCATCTTCCTGCTTCAGTTGTTCTGGATATGGCCTCCTCTGTGACACCCTTTCAGTATGCAGCCAATGGATTACTTTGCAGGACTGCAGGCAGGAAATGACTGGGTTAGCATTGTAAAGCTACTGTTCGTCCAAACTAATAAGGATATGAAAGGAACAGAACACATGCAAAGGGCACTTAAATTGTCATGGATATAAACATTTATCAGATGAACCTTGAGGTATTCAGTCTTTCTTGTTCTGTAAGATATATGTATGGTACAGTGCATGGAAATGTTTGGACTTCTGTAGATCTGACAGGAAAAAGTAATTTATCCAAAAGACAAAAGCTGTTAAGTACAAATGTTTCATTAAGAACATATGTCCTCCTATAGAGGGGTATACAGATCATGAGATTATGTCTTATTTCATCTACTTATTTGAGAATGTTGGATTCATTGTGACAAAACTGGAAGACATTTGGTTTACATTATACTTGTTCATATGGTGCAGCAGACTTACGTTTTGCATATAAAGGCAGAAGGGCTGACACTGTGATTCATGTTTCACATTTTGTTTATCACTTCTTATACTACTATTCTGTGAATCATTTTTAATTGTATCATTGCTTTCTGTGTACCACACTAATATTATTTTATAGGCTTATCATACATCTTTGCATATAAGGATAATAGAGTTATATTGAATCCTTTTCTTCATGCCTTTCAGACACTTTGAAATACAACATTCTTGACCACTGAGATAAACACATAATCCCGCTCTGACACCATAACTATAAGAGAATGCCCAAGTCATGTTTTAATTTTGTATTTTATATTTGTAATTCATAATATTTTAGAGGGATAAATTATATTAGAATATAACCATTATATTTATTTAGGCTTTGTCACCAAACAAAAATGAAAGAGACATGGTTTCTTTTACCTGAAGTTTTATACTGACAAGCTGACGCAGATCATCTTTGGAGAGCTCTAGTTGCTTTTTCCTTTGGTCTCATGTTGATTTTTGGTGTCATTTTACAGTGCCTGATACCATTGTATCCAGATCTTTGTCTCTGTTTGAACTGTGCCCAGTATTTAGAAAGAAGTCAGGAAATACACCTGGTGGCTAGACTCAAACCCTGTACCTTGGCAGTAGATAGCAAGAGCTTGAATTCCCTACCCACCACCACTTGTGAAACCTTTTCCTCATACTTTTGTTCTGTTCCTCCTAACATCTGTGGTATTCTGGATTTTGAACTCACTAAATAATGACAGGCATTTGAATTTCCAACTTCATATTCTTCAAAAGGGACATGGTAACACAAAATCTTTTATTCTAGCAATTTTCTGTTTATAAGATCAATGTTTGAAATTTGTCCCTATTTTTGGAGCTGTATTCCCCCATTACTTGCTTTGTCCAGGTTTTTTGAGCTAACAGGTTGAGAGCTATGGTGAGAACGGAATTCACTGAATATGTTTAGGTGCTGTATTCTCTCATTATTGGCTTTTTCTAGGTGTTTTGTGCTAAGAAGGTGAGAGCTAAGGTGAGAACTGAATTCACTAAATGATAGCCATTTAAGTTTCAGTCTACCTGTCTTTCAAGAAGCAGCTGATTTTGCATAATGGTATGTTTATCTGACTGTAGTGCACAGGGTCCTGGATTCAAGATTGGCAGTGAAGTGCACGGTGGTAACAGAGCATTATATTCTAGCAACTTTCCAAGATTATACAAGCAATGTTTAAAATGTGCACCTAGTTTTGGAGCTTTTGTCCCCCCCCCCCCCAGTAAATTTTGGCTTTTTCCAGATTTCTTGTGCTTCAAAGTTGAGAGATACAGTTGAGTGTCGAGTGCATTTTACAAGGAGCTGAGAGCTTGAAGAGAAGTTTAGTGCTGCTTTTGCTATGCTGGCTTGTATTGTTAATAGAACAGCAGGTAGTGTACTTACTTTTGATGCAGAAGGCTGTGGATTCTACTCCCACAGTATATAGATAATTGATACTGTACTGTGTTGTTCTTTTAAAGGGGATGGATACTGCAGTCCTGAGAATGTCCTCTTTGGCAAAATACCTAGTAAAGATGAACCTGTTATCAGTTTGCCAACCATTTCCTATTGCAATATTACTAGCTTAGCATTTTTTAATGTAACATAGGCAATGTATTCCTCAATGGCAACAGGCACTTTATTTGTAGATGAAACAATGAAATATAAAGTTGTTTGCTAGCAGCAAGCTCTTCATTAGTTACAGATCTCTTTAATGTGGAATTATTTAGATGACTTTTACTTCTCCAGAGATTGTGCATTTTTTCTGATACTGGTGGATTGTAGAAGTTTACTTTTATGATGGAAATGTTCTGAACTGGGCAGTTTTGTCATTATTGGTGCATGCATTTTATTTCATTGTTTATTGGAAAAATGTTCAAAACAAATTTAAAACAACGCTAACAGCTGTACTGTATTATACAAGGAATATAATTTAATAAAATCAGGAAGGTGTATCAAAGAACACATGTATGTTTCCTGTGCAATGGGCCTATGATTTGAAAACAGCCCAGAGTAAATCTTTATCTGCCACTGGCCAGATGTATTTTCTTTGAATGTGGTTTTCAATGCTGTTTCAATGAATGTGAGTTTCAAGGGCAGAGAAGTTTTAACGTGAAGTTTTTTTTTCATTTTGAGACTGCATTGCTTTGTTTAGCAGATGTCTGTTAGTGCTTGTGCTGTAAAATGTAAAATAAAATGTTTAAATGAAATCATCGTATAAGTAAAGCGGTATGCACATTACAGTGTCTATGGTAAATGGGGTGAAATAGCCAAGTAATAGGACATTGGAATAGCTGCAGAGGGGAGGCCCCATTTGACTGTGATTTTGTGAGGAGGAAGGGCAGCAAACTCAGACAGCCCCAGCTGAAGTGTACCTATTAACTATCCAGATTTTTGCAGAAGGGATAGATTTTTGCTTCTTATTTTTGGTTTATTCCTCATAAAATTTGTGTTTTTTATTTCTCATTTAGGAATGAAGTCACTAAATAATGACAGACACTGAGTTTCAGAC